>NW_024429191.1:51081502-51334002 GCF_017639785.1 Mesocricetus auratus | reverse complement strand
TCACTGTCACCTCGGCCCTCATCTACGAGTTGGAATGGTCAGCACCCCCTTACCTGCCCCCTACACCGGTTCTATTCACGCGTCCGGTGTTGCTGCTTCACTGAGGCCTGACCGCTCGGGTTGTAGATTAACCTCGATTGAGTTGCCGTTGTGTGTGGGTATGCATGTGGTGCAGTCTGGTCCAGGCTGCTCAGCAACTGTGTTTGAGAACTCAACATTGCAGGGGGCAGAGCCTTTACTGGGAAAAGGGGGAGGGGAGGCAGCAACGGGCCTTTAGCTGTGTCTAAGTTTCTGGGGTCAGTGACTGGGCAGAGGCCGGTGTGAACCAGTCTTACTGCCTTGGGCACGGCCTCCTGGAGTGACAGAGCCTGGTTAGAATGTTTCCATGGTGTGTGCAGTGGCCCTTAGGTGGGATTTTTCCATCTTGACCCGGTATGTGCTCTGGGGGTGGATTTCCAGGGCCTGGGTCTGAGTACCCTGCACCTGCTCCCAGCCTCTGCATTCTCTCAGGCCCTCAGATCTGTTGGGTCATGGGAGGAGGGGATCAGATAAGTCCTTACTCCTGGAGGTCTCAGCCTGGGTGGAGATGGCTCCAGACTGAGCAGTGGCAACAGAGTGAGCAGAGATGCCCTGGTCTAGACTCTGGTCCTTTGCAGTGGGTATGTGAGGAGGGCTTGATGATGGAGGCTCTGGTCATGCTCTCCTGATGCAAATGGGGCACTGCGCATGCTGCCTCAGAGTGGTGGAAAGTGCTCGCAAGCTGGAGTGGAGCTTTCCAGTGTATAAGGGAGGTGTGGGTTGGGAAAGCCCTTGATGCTAGGCAGAGGAGATAGGCTTCCTGGGGACAGAACTGGTGTCCCAGTGTTCCATGTGAAGTGTCTAGAAATATGGAAACATTTAAATCTGTCCCATGAATATGATGAGTCACATGTTCCTGGTATAAAACTGCTACCATGAGTTCACATGTGTCTACTACACCGTGTCATCATATGCTTCGGAAGTTTTAACACCCATTTGTAACTTGCAAAGGCAGTTTTAAGAAAAATAATCTGAATCCCATGTGAGTGCGTGTGCAAGAACACTTGTGTGTGTGTTTCTCCAGCTATGACTTTTTTTTTTAAATTTGAGACAGGGTTTCCCTGTGTGGCTTTGGAGGCTGTCCTGGAACTAGCTCTTGTAGACCACGCTGGTCTCAAAATCACAGAGATCTGCCTGCCTCGCCTTCCAAGTGCTGGAACTAAAGGCATATGCCACCACCACCTGGCGGATTTGCCATTATTCATCAGGTAGGGGAGCAGGGGAGCTGGGTGGGAAGGAACAGGGTCCTCCTTGGACCTGGTACCCTCCCTCAGGGATGCATGGTAGGTTTGAGGGTGAATGGAGATAAGTCTGCCACTTTTCCCCAGGAGACGTGAACAAACATCTTTTCACTCCAGAGAGAGCACCCAGGACTGGCGGTGAACCAATTAGTTTATTGGGGTTATTTACGGAAGCATGGTGACTCAAAGGCAGCTGTGACATCAAAAGCCCACGATAGCATGGGTGATGACTTATGAAAGTTGCTTCCACAGAGGTCCCGAGCAGCTTGCAGGCAGCTCCACCAGAGAGTCCTCTCTCCATTGGTTGTTTACTGTTCATATAACCTCAGGGAGGGACCTTGTGCGTCTTGTAACTTCCTTAGCTTCCAAGCATCCTATGTTCAGAGAGGAGGTTTATGAACCCCTTCCCTCTAAGAGGGAATGTCTCAATTCTAGGGAATTAGCCCCCATAGGCAACTTAACTGTGATGGTCCTAGCAGAAAGGGTGGGTCTGAGTTGGGGCTGTGCTGTGTGGGTGAACTGTCTGGGATAGGAGTTACAGAGTAGGAGTCAGCAGGCAAGCGCTCATTGCACATGAGACAGAGGCAGAGACTGGTGCTGGGGAGACTTGTGGAAGAGGCTGAGGTCTGTAGGGATGCTCCAGCCTGCAGGGACTGAGGACAGAGGCCCAGGAGTCGCAGAGCAGTATGAGGATCAGGGGCAGTAAGCAGAAAGTATAGCTGAGCATTGTGGGTGGAGGATGGCCTCAGAGGCTGCACAGACCTTGCTTACCAGCTCTTTGGGGCTGAGGCTACTTCCCTCTGTCTGACCCCCAGATGTACTATGGCTGTGCATCCTTACAGGAGCACCCACACAGGCTCTGAGATAGTTGGTGGTAGAGAGTACAGCTTGGTCATGAACAAGGATGATGGACAGAGTCCCATATGGGTGCTTGAAGGAGGGCTGTGTGGTTTCTCAGACTCCCATGTCTGTGGCAGAGGCCTTGCTGTGAGGGTCTCATCCTACACCTACAAGCCAGTGGTGGCTGACCCTCTTGGTTTGTGACCAGACCTTGTGGAGGCGGATACCCTACCATCCCTCTGTAGGAGTAATGAGGGCTAGAGGTAGGGTGGCTCAGCATGTAAATATTGATCAGCTCATCCCTTTTAAACACACAGACCTAACCGCATATGACTAAGAGATGGTGACGTAGTCAAGGAAGCCTTGGAAGGGGAGAGGAGAGGGCAGTCTGGTGAAATACCTAGGGAGGACTCTGCAAGAGGTTTGAGAGACAAGCACTTTGCTTAGAGCAGACAAGAGGGACTTTGAAACATTTGCTGTCACCTGGGCCTCAGTTTCCCCATGTTTAAACCAAGGTGTGAGTTGGGTAGTGGTGGCCCATGCCTTTAGTCCTCACTCTCAGGAGGCAGAGGCAGGCAGATATCTGTGCGTTTGAGGCCATCCTGGTCTACATAGTGAGATCCAGGATTTCCAGGACTGTTACACAGAGAAACCCTGTCTCTGTCTCGAAACAAAACAAAACAGAATAAACAAACAAAGAGTACACACTGCTCATACAAAGGACCTGATTTCCATTTCCAGCACCCACACCAGGCAGCTCACAATTGCCTGTAATTCTAGCTCCAGGGCATCCAATGGCTCTATCCTCTGTGGGCACTGGTACCCCCTCCTTCCCTTACATATAATTAAAAGTAAAATAATAAACCGAGGGGAATTGGCCCAGCCTATTGGCCCAGTGCAGTGAACAGGCTAGTTGATCTGATTAACAAAACTGTCTGAAGAACCATTGCTGTTGTCCATCCCAGAGGAGGGAACCAGGAGGCTGGAGGGGATGGCTGCAGCCTGAGGTCAGGCCTAGGCCCAGGAGGCTGGCAGGGAATTGTTCCCTGGAGATGTCATCCTCAGCTAAACTGGAGCCTCTGGGTCCCCATGGTCAAAGCAATACAGTCCCTTGGTAATAACTGCCAAGAGCTGGGTGTCAGAGGCCCCATGGTGAGAGAAAGCAGACTCACCTTATCTGCCTGCCTTTCCCAGAGCCAGTGTGATAAGGGGGCTTAATGCTTTGGGGAGAAGTTTGGACAGAGTCCTCAAAAGCTGTGGTGTGAGTGGAGATGGGCTGGGGCAGCAGCTTTAACCGTCCTAGACAGGGGCTCTGCCCTGTGTGGGTTGTGCTGAACCCACGTGTGAGCTCCTGTGTCCCTGTGGACCGGTCTTGCAATGTTATTGCTCCCTTCGAAAAAAAAGTCAAAACTTTCCACCAAGAGGGGTCCCATCGCTCAGTCTCTGAAGCCACATTTACCTCATCTCCTGCCTCCCCCGCTGAATTCCCAGGCCTGGGCTCCCTCACCGGGCACCTCCCCTTCACTAAAAGAGAACTGAGACTGTGGGAGTAGGAGGCTAGCTCATCAGGACCAATCCCCAGCCCTGGGGCTCTAGTGTAATCTCTGTTTTGGTGTAAGCACACAGAGGGTTCTCCCAGCTATGCCTGAGCCAGGCTGCCTCAAACAGAGGAAGGCAGTGGCTACCCAGTGAACAGATTAGCAGCCTCGGGGTGGGCGAGGGCTTAGGAGAAGAGCTTGCTCCAGTGCATCTGGGCTCAGTCCTTTCCTCTCAGGGTTCTGCCATCTGTGAAAGTCCCACTGGGTGTTCATCTCAGGCCTTATGCCCTTTTCTTCCCGCCATCTGGCTGAGATGCGTCCAGTGAGGCTCATCCCCTGGGATATAACACTTGTTGCAAGTTATCCTCTTCAAGGCCAGGATGCTTTGTGGACAGAGCCCTGGATGGCAGGAAGGGACCCCGAGCTCAGATGTTAATTTGATCACTGCCCTCAGCCATTGTGTAAGTTTGAGAGCCTCTTTCTACTACACCAGGCTGAGTCCTGTCCTTGTGATGGATTAGAGGTTGTATTAGGATAGCTCCTTAATCTGAAGCATAGCAGAGACCCTTTCCCAGGCCAGAAGTGTTTGCAGTTTGAGACTAGGGGAGTCAGAAGCAGGGGAACCTGGGTGTCCTGGCTCAGCCCTATACTCTACCCTCCTCTTTGTAGATACCCATTAGCAGGAATCTGGCCAACACTATATAAGAGCTACTTCTGTCCAGTCCCTTGGGGTACCGTGGGGGGTGGGTCCTGCAGTGTGCAGGGACAGGTGTCTATGGGGTGGGGCGGGAGGGGGGTGTTGTAGATACTTACATTCTTGGGAAAATGATTTCACCACCAGTCTGCCCTTTGAGGCCCCTCTGTAGACCTGTGGAACCTGTTGGACAAGAGTGGGGTGGGTCGGGTGGGGGTGCAGAGACCCCAGAGCTGCTGCTTGCTTGGCCTTGGTGACTGGAGGCTGGGCTTCCAGCTGGAACGGCTGGTTCTCTTCCCACTGCTGACTCAGCACCAGGCTGCTAGCGGCGCCCTTCCCCACAAGTTCTGCAGTGCAAGAGATGCCAAATATCCTGTGATCCTGAGGGTGGGCTTGCCTCTCCCCTCTTAGGTCAGAGATTGAGGGGTCTCCTCCTGTCCAAAGCACGGGGCTCTGTCCTCTCTTGCCTCCCCAAGACCCCACCCTACAGACAGATGGTTGCCTTACTTTACCAGAGTCTGCCAGTGTGGCCCCCTTCCCTGGCTTCTCACATGATCAGGACTTGCTAATGGGGGAGCATATGCAGTAGAGGCTCATAGACCCGCCCTCCCCGGCCGGCCGGTCTTCCCCGGCCGGTCTCTTTCCCTGCCCTCCATGCCTCTGATTCAGTTTTACCATCACCAGTGACCTCTCCTTGGCTAAACACAATGAACACATTTTCTCAGCTTGACTTTCTTTGCCTTGACCTCAGGCTCCCTTTGGACGCTTCCTTCCCTGGCTCCCTCAACCTCCTGCTGGGTTTCTTCCTACCTCCTGGCTGTGCTCTCTCTTCTGGCAGGCTGCCTTCTCTGCTCCCTGAGATGCAGGTGCTTATCTGCAAGGCTCCCGGGAGCTGGTGGAAGCCATAGCTGTTTCCTTATCATCCACCCTTCCTTTGTTTTATACTTGGTCTCAGATATTCTACCTGATGCCCCAGGTGCCCCTTAGGCCATCTTGCCCAGAATGGAAATCCTCCCCAGTATTCCTCAGCAGGCCTTCTTGTCACTCAGGCCTGAAGCTCGAGCTTGGAAGAGGTTGGCTCTCCTTTCTCCCTTCACATCTGCTCACTCTGCCAGCCAGCTTCCTTTTCTCCAAAGCTCTTTGCCCTCGGCCTTCTCACACCTTTGCCCCTCCCCCCAGCCCCCCAGTTCTCTTTCAGGACTGTGGGATTGACTTGTTATCTGTCTTCTTCTTCTTCTTCTTCTTCTTCTTCTTCTTCTTCTTCTTCTTCTTCTTCTTCTTCTTCTTCTTCTTCTTCTTCTTCTTCTTCTTCTTCTTCTTTTGGTTTTTGGAGACAGAATTTCTCTGTATTGTTTTGGAGGCTGTCCTGGAGTTCGCTCTGTAGACCAGGCTGACCTCGAACTCACAGAGATCCGCCTGCCTCTGCCTCCCGAGTGCTGGGATTAAAGGCGTGCGCCACCAACGCCCGGCCTGTGATCTGTCTTCTTTAATGCCACCTTTGCTGGCTTCTGAAATATGTCCCTAAATCACACTGCAGGCTCCTTAAAGTCCAAAGACCCCAGACAAGTAGCTTGAGCTGCAGTGTCATGTGGGATCACAGTATGGGACCTTTATACTTTTCTGCTTTTGTTGCCACCGCTCATTCTCCTGGGAATAGCTTCTGTCACTGGGTGCCTAGCTCACTGAGGGCTCACTTTGGGTACATTGCTTCAGAGAACCCTACTGGCCCCTGGGAGACGGACTGCCTTAGGTATCCCAAGCCGACTCAGTACCGTCATCTGTGCACCTGCCTGCCCAGTTCCCCACTTGGATAGGTGGGCACCTCCACCACTGGCTTATGAGGACCTGCTTCACCTGGAGTCAGGAACAAACTGTTGTCTGGGACACTTATGTATCAGAGGAATAGTAGCCTGGAAGGATCGGAGCGGCACAGCCAGGCAAGCACTCAAGCTACCCAGTATGGGATTTTAGCTGAGCTCCAGGTTAAGGACAGCTTTCGTCCCTCTTTGCTATGCTGAATGCTCTAACCTCAGCTCCATAGACACTCTAAGCCTGTCACACCTTTTCTGGGAAGAGGTGGGGGCATTCTCCTTTGACTACACATTCTGGCTGTTCCCCACCCCCAATAACTTCCATAGGCAGTGGGTACCTTCTCTGAACCCCGAGGGTAGCATCTGTCAAATGGACCTGATGTTTGTTAGTCGTCCATTTACATAGCCTGCCCCTGCTCTTGATCTGAGACCCAGAGGAGATGGGCTATGGTCCATGTAGCTCAGCTGAGATCCCAGGATTTCCCCTGACACTCCCCTCTTGGCGTTTGTTTCTATGTCCCAGCCCTGCTGTAGCCCTGTGAGGCCGGACAGTGTGTAGAGGCAACCAGATCTGCACACACTATGTCTGGGAACTCTTGTGTTGCTGTGTCTGATAGAGAAGCTCGGGGTTACCCGGCTCCTTGTCCATCTTTGGCCTCAAAGACCTTGCACCTCACCATGTCTGCTTCTTCCATGTGGACAGTCCTAGCTGTGGCAGGCAGAGGCCTGGTGTGTGTGTGTGTGTGTGTGTGTGTGTGTGTGTGTGTGTTTGTGTGTCTAACACACTGCTTCTAAACAACCTTTATCCTCAGCCTTGGGCTCTGGGACTAGCCTCTCAGGTTGTTGGAGTTCCTGGAACTAGGTGGGGTTCATCTTTTTTCTCTGAACCATTGCTCACCATTGTACCTCCCATTGGGGATCCTTTCTTCCCCAAATGAGGGAGGTTTTCACCACCAGAGCCAGAAGGAATTTTGGGAAGTGCCTTTAGGGTGGGCAGTTGATGGGGTTTTGGGTGGGCAGCTGGCTCCCACTGACAGGTAGTGGTGTTGGTGACTCCACAGAGCGTGGAACATGATGAAGTCGGTGATCTCGAGGCGAGACGAGCTTCGAACTCATGCATTATGGAGAATGGACACCAGCTGGGTGCAGGTAGGAGCCTATGGCGGAAGGGAGGTGACGGGGTAGGTTTGAGGTTCAGAGCCTCAGCCAGGTATCTGTCCCAGCCATCTCTTGCCTGTGTGGGCAAGTGCTTGAGGCTGAACCCCACCAGGCAGAGAGACTGCAGGGGAAAACTTTAAAAATAAAGAGAGATAGCCATGGTGGTACACACCCATCAACTGCCCACCCTATCTCAACAAACAAATCAAAGCAAAACAAAATAGATAAAATACACAGAGAAATGGGAGTTCAAGGGAGCGAGCTTCCCTATTTCTGGAAGAAAGCAAGCAAAAGACTGAGAAATCGTCCATTCCCAGATGTGGGTGGACTGACAGGCAATTTAGGGTTTACTGCGCTGGCACCTGGGGAAGTTGGGGAGAATCGGGTCTGAGTGGTGCAGTCAGACTTAGGTGGTAATGGAGGTAAGGGACACTGGAGTGTCAGGGAGGCTTCCTGAAGCAGTGGGAGGAAGGCTCAGGGAGCCTAGAGCCCTCCTTGCCTGGTTCTGGGGAATCTGAGACTTAAGTGGTTGCCATAGCTGACTTATCCTGGTTGATCATGCGTTACAGGTTCAGCCAATGGAGCTTCTGAGGTTCAAATCTCCTCAGCCCCGGATCCCCCTAGGCCACGCCCTGTGAGCCTCTCCTTACGGCAGCCCCACCAGCCGGTCACAGCTGTCACCCGAGTCTCTGAGAAATTCTCTGGGGAGACCTCAGCTTCAGCTCTGTCACCCACATCTGCTGCCATTCTGGGGAGCTTTAGCCCAAGCCCTAGCGAGGCCATCAGCCCCTGGACTCCTAGTCCCACTGGTATGACGAGAGGGGGTTTGGGGCCCTCAGGGTGGATGAGAGAGGACAGGGACTGGGTGGGGGGTTGACAGGAGACTCAGGACGCGCAGGCCAGACCCCAGCCCACCTGTCACCACATTCCCTCTTGTTTCTGTCTTCCCTTGGTCCTGTAGAGAAAAATTCCTCTTTCATGCGGTCCTTGTCTGGCTCAGGGTATGGAGCAGTGACAGCAGACAAGCACAAGGACAGGTGAGTCTGTGGCTGCTCTCTCTGCCTGGAGCTGAGCTGCAAGGGTCTCTCTCTGGGCGGACTGTCTAGGGACACTGCAGAACGAGAGCAGTGTGCTGGCAGACAGGGCTGGAGCTGAGGAGGGAGGTGACCGAGGCTGCAGTGAGGTCAGCTTCTCTCACCTTCAAAGCAAGTCCATTAGAAAGGTGTGTGTGTGTGTGTGTGTGTGTGTGTGTGTGTGTGTGTGTGTGTGTGTGTGTGTGAACCTCTCCGGGAAGAAGGTGGGCTGGATGACATTTGGCTTTCTGTTCTCCATTCTGGCTGGGGGACCTCTGAGTGAGGTACTTTCTGCCATAGGAAGAGCAGGTGCCTGGAGAGGCCCAGGGTTAGGGAGATAGCAGGGCCTTCCCTTGGGGTAAGCCTAACTTCAGCTGACTGATTGGATATTAGAATGGGGGCAGGGTAGCGAGATGGCTTTTTTTTTTTTAATAATAAAAGGAGAATTGTGACTTCCTGGCAGATCATTTCAGGGGGAGAACAAAGAGGGTCCTATCTAGATGTGGGGGAGGGACGTGGGTCTAGTTATGGGTATACCCCATGCCCTCCCCAAGGGGTGGGTGTTGTGCCTTGAGTGGGGCCCACTCTACCTCCCCAGTTGGGCCCGCTGGCCAGGTACACCACCAGCAGCAGCTCAGTTCAGAAAACCTGCAAAACCAGTTGGGGCCTGAGCAGGTGGTACCTGCCCCCCCACTGTCCCTCCAAGATCTAGGGGTCTGTCATAGGTGTAGGCTGTCTACCTCACCGTCTTGTGCCCACTCGGCATGTGGGGCTCAGGAGAGTGCCTAGTGAAGGCCGGTTCTGTGTTCCTGACTTCATGATTCTCTCTTCAGCCCTCCATTGGTGACTCCACCACAGTCACCCCCGTCCTCGCAGTCTCCAGCAATGACTCAGGCCCCTCGCCAGGGAGAGCGACGGAGGGAATTGGTGAGGTCGCAGACGCTGCCTCGTACCTCAGGGGCACAGGCTCGGAAGGCGTTGTTTGAGAAGTGGGAGCAGGAGACAGCAAGCAAGTATGGAGATTCACCCCCAAACCAGCTTGATGGGCTTCTAGAGCAGGCCCAGCAACAATCATGGCCATACAGGCATGGCATAGCAAGGCTTGCCGGGCCCTGGTTGTTTCCCAGTGGGGTGTTCCTAAGATCAGATCTGTTAGGCAGAGCTCAAGGTCAGGCTGTTTTATAGGCCTGACTGAGGTTGAGGAGTTCCCTTTCTAGGGGGAAGAGGCCTGTGGGGCTTGGGACCAGGCCAGGCTAGTGAGAGATGCTCCCACCATTTGCAGATACTCCAGTCTTCTGCTCCTCCAGTATTCCTAGGCCATCCTTGTACTTGAATTGTTGCTTCTTCATTTTCTGGGCGTGACCTGGGAGTCTGGCAGGGGAGGCCTTGCTGTGGGGCAGGTTTTGCCTGAGGACTGAAGAAATGGCACGGTGGGACGCAGGGTCATACCAGTGACTCCTTGGAGACGAGGTCCAGCCTCCTCTGCAGATGTATTCAGTGCAGAGTGCAGGTAGCTGCTCGTGCTTCTGTGATGGTGCTCAGCTCTAGGGAAGGAAAGAATCCTCTGTCTCAGGGTTACCCAGAGATCCCTGCTTCCTGTGGGACTGTTAGGAGGCTGCATGGCTGGTGCTTGGCACTGTGCTGTAGCACGTGGGTTGAGTGCTGACCAGAAGGTATAGGAATGTTCTCTCCATTGGCTCCCGCAGCAGGCTTGCCCTCTCTCCACAGGGGCAAAGGTGAGACCAGGGCCAAACTAAAGAGGTCACAGAGTTTCGGTGTGGCCAGTGCCAGCAGCATCAAGCAGATCCTGCTAGAGTGGTGCCGAAGCAAGACTGTGGGCTACCAGGTGAGCGGCCCAGGCAGCCAGGCATCCCACCTGCCCCTGACTTGCTAGTAGGGCAAGATCCTGCCAGCCTCGGGAGGGATGGGAGTCAGGGGACTCATGCCTTCTGAGCCGTACCCAAGCTGCCCACAACGCGTGCTTAGAAATAAATTCTACCTGAGCAGACTGGTGTTGTGCACCTCAAGGGGTGAGGTTCAGCCCCGATGGTATGTTGCTCAGTGAGTTGGGGCTGGAAAATCTGCTCAGAGAGTTGAACTGGGTGCCAGGGTGGGGGTTCCTGCTGACCTCCACTTCCTCTGCTTGCAGCATGTGGACCTGCAGAACTTCTCCTCCAGCTGGAGTGATGGGATGGCCTTCTGTGCGCTGGTGCACTCGTTCTTCCCTGATGCCTTCGACTACAATGCCCTGAGCCCCACACAACGGCAGAAGAACTTTGAACTGGCCTTCACCATGGCTGAGTAAGTATGGCAGGTCCCACTGGCTGTTGGTGCCAGCCCTGACCCCGAGCACAGCTTCTGCCCTGGGGAAAGTCAGGGCACACAGGATAGCACTTTACAGTAAGCTGAGGGACCGTGAGGCCATCCAGTCTGTCTGTCTTTCTCTTACATGAATGGGAAGACTGAGGCTGGTGAAGGATGTGTCCAGGGTCCCATTTTACTCAGAGCTGATACTGTTCCTGCCTCCTTGCTGGGTGTTTAGCCTCTGCTCTATTGTTTGGGAAACTAGCCACAGACAGAGTCTGGGGGGAGTGGGGTAGGGGCACTGTTGTCAAGGTCTCAGCAGGAAACTGGGATTGCCTGGTATATTTTAAAAATAGATTATGTTTCCCGAAATACTGTCATAGCACGGACTGTGAAATTGCCTCTGGCCTAAGGCTTGTTCTTTGTTGTTGTAACAGAACGTTAGAGGCTAGGTGATTCATAAAGAGGTTTATTTTGGTACCTGGTTCTGTAGGCTGGACCTTCAGGATCATGGTGCTGGGGTCTGCTTGGTCTCTGATGAGGGTTGCGTGCTGCTTCAGTTCATGATGGAAAGTGCAAGGCCTCTGTCAGAGAGGAGGGACACAGGGCACACGGCACTTTATAACAAGCTCTTCTTGAGATCACTAATCTACTCTGTGAGAACCACATTAATCCCTGCATAAGGGTGGATTCCTGATGATCTAATTGACTCTTCAGGCCCCCACTGCCTTTCAACACCATCATAGTAGGGATCAGGCCTCAACATGCGTTTGGGTGGGGGCAAGCCACATTCAAACTATGACACTTGTTGTGTATGTCCCACTCATAGGGAGAGGATCGGGGGAAGGGAGTGCAGTTCTGGGATCAGGATGTGCTTGGAAAACCCGTTTGGGATCTGGTTTGTGGCTAAGAGCAACCCTCAGATGCTGAGAGTTGTCAGGACCCTGTGGGTCACAGGTGTGTATTCCAGCTGGGTAGGGCGTGTATTCCAGGTGGGCAGGGTGTATATTAGTTACTTTTTTATTGCTGTGACAAAGTATCTGGATAAAAGCATCCAAGGAAAGAAGGGTTTTTTTTGCTGTTATTGTTTTGTTTTTGTTTTTTAAAGGTTTTAAAGGAACTTGTTTATTTACTTTGTGACTCACAGTTTGAGGGAAGCAAGGCGACAGGAGTTTGAGGCAGCTCATCACATTGTATCCAGGGAAGCAGAAAGAGCCAGTGCATTTTCTTCTTTTTGCTTGATACAGGGACCCCCCCCAACCCGTGAGGCTGAGCCACCCTCGTTCAGGATGGGTTTTCCCTTCTCATTTATACCTCTGTGGAAACTCTCACAGACACACCCAGAGGGGTGTCCTGCCGTGGGAACTCTAAATCCAGTCAAGTTAACAGCAGGGAAGAACAGTCCCGGGGCGTTTCTTGTTTTTTTTTTTTTTTTTTTTTTCGAGACAGGGTTTCTCTGTGGCTTTTTTGGAGGCTGTCCTGGAACTCGCTCTGTAGACCAGGCTGGCCTCGAACTCACAGAGATCCACCTGCCTCTGCCCCCCCCCCCAGTGCTGGGATTAAAGGCATGCACCACTAACGCCCGGCCCCGGGGTGTTTCTTATAAAGACTCTGAGGGGGGCAGGAACATGAGACAGGGGCAGGTGTGTCAGGGCAGCAACTTCTCAAAAGCCACACTACCCCTCAACCCTGTTATGTTAGGGACTGTGTCTCAGCACAGTTTGGGTGAACACAAGCCATATGCAAACCCTGGCCCCAGCCTTCTGTGTGTTACTCCTAGGGGTAAGTTGGGGAAGACTGCTATAAGCCCTGGGCCTGCCCCGGCTGGTGCTGAGGCTACTTAAGACCATCTAAGCTGTGGACACCAGGAAGCATCCAGCTCACTCTGAGAGCGGGGAGGAGCCTGCCCAGATAAACGCTCTGACCTCATTGCCCCGCCTGTCTTTGCCCCAGGGCCTCTTGTTGGTTAACCCCAGTCAGAGGGCAAGAGGGTCAGGACCTATCACAGACTGCTGAGGCAGAGAGGAAAGGAAGGGCAGCTCCAAAGTGCCTTTGTGCCGAATCACAAGTTGCAGCCTCCGAGGGACCGTGTTTGTCCTGACTGAGCCTTCAGGTCCCCCATCTTTACTTGTCCTCAAGTGATGGGGTGAAGGAGGCCCCACCCCATGTTTTCCTTGCTATCTTCATCCTATTTCCAGCCCAGGCACCACACGAGGACCTGAACCTGGATAGGGAAGGCGGGAGTGGAGACAAGGGGTCTCATAACCCATGCTTGGTACTGGAAGCCTGCCTGAAGCCACAGCCACTGCCTCTCTCTAGGGTAGAAGTGCTCACTCACTATAGGGGCACAATGGGAGATCGAACTTGGAGATCCTCAGCCTGAGGCTTGGGGATAGGGGTTCATGCCTGTTGTGTTGATTTGGATTCTAGGTCCATTTGGGGTCAGAGGAACGCCTTGTGTACTTTCAAAGTCTTCCCTGTCTTGGCTGCTTGGGATTAGCTGTCATCCTAATAGCAGAAACAGCTTGGACGAGTGTGTTATGCAACTGGATCCAGACGATGGTGGACTCAAGCCAAGTGTCGTGGCATGATGTCGGGAGGGGTGGTTGGTTATAGGAAGAGGCCCAGCTGCTTGAAACTCAGGAATGGTGCTGTCAAAAATCAGACCAGAATGTGTGGGATCAGGGCTCCCATTTAGGCACCCCAAAACTCACCCCAGTCTGAGTCCAGGCTTGGCTTACAGAGTTCTTGACGCCTAGAGGGCTAAGCAATGCCATCTTATGCCCTGGTCACCTATAGCCAAGGATCCAACTGGCCTGTAGCGGGGAAAGGGATGGACAATGTGGTGATGGCCCTGTGCCTCAGGTTCTAAGGAACACAGCTTCCCTAGGCAGTCAGGGCAGAATGCCTCCAGGAGGGGCTTTCCCAGCAGGAGGTATTCAAGCCCAGAGTCTCCAGACTCCACACAGATGTTTCTTCTATTCTCAACCTGGGGGGAGGGTGGTGGCTGGGCCAGGCTTTGGCTCCCTTCTCTCCCCAGGCAAACAGCAGGATAGGCCTTGGCCCTGCTTCCCTTTGGCCTGAGTCTGCTCCCAGTTGGGGAGGGGATCAGGGTGTGATGGGGCCTCTGAGATGAGTTCTGGTTTTTGTTTTTGTTTTTTGTTGTTGTTGTTGTTGACTGCAAAGAGTGGGGAGGGCCATCAGGGGCAAGTCTGTGTGGGGAACTTACTCAGAGCCTGGGATGGTACCTCCCCTTATGAGTCATCTGTGAGATTATCTCTCAGGTACAAGGGAGAGTGGGCTGTGGAGGTGGACTCACTCCCAGGGCCTCCTGGGAAGGCAGCTGCTTGGATCCCTGGTTTTTGGACAATAAATAGCTGGTGAGAAAAGCTGCATGGGACACCTGCCTGAGGGTATTGGAGCCAGTGTCAGCAGCTTAGGTTAGCCAGCGACATCTGGGTGGATACATGGTACCTTTGAAAGTCATCAAGAGCCGCTAGTGCAGAGAGTGACCCAAAAAGACGGCTTTGGGAGCAGACAGCCTGAGCTGAGAGGAACCTGGTATCCAACCAAGGCATGACCTTTAGAAGAGAAAAGACTTGATCGTGTTCTCAAACGAATCATCCAGGAAAGGAATGCTTCCAGATCCTCCCATGAGCAAGTATCTTCAGGGCACAAAATACACCAGGAATCTTGGGAGTAAATGTGTATGCTGCCCCCCCTCAGTAATTTCTGGGCCCAGAGGTTCCTTGTGTCCTAATCTGTGTGAGTGACGTCTTGCTGACAGCAAAATCGTCCCTTGCCTGACAGGTGTTTAGGGTCTGGAACAAGGGCAGAGTAGCTCCTTTTATGGAAGGGGCAAAGCAGGGCGGGTGCTTGACCCTTCTGCACCTTCCCTTCCCACCCCTGCCATAGCACAGGAAGCTGCAGGATCTCGCAGCCCAAGGCTTCCCACTTGCCCTGCACGGAATGCGCCTGCTCTCCAGTTACACCCAGCAGAAGGGGCTTGAGCGCTATTTGTAGTGCCCATGTGTCTCTGTCTAAAACAAGACAGGAGGCAGCAGTCCCACCACTGGTCTGCATTTAGGACAGTCTTAAAAATTACCCCCAGCCCCTTCTCTGTGGCCTGGGGTAGCTGAAGATACATTAAAGAATAAAAGAAATCCTTCAAAGTGCGTCTTAATAAGCCAGTGTCATCCTTGCTTTTCAGACTGTGGGGTGACATTTGAAATCATCCAAGTTTTGTGGACTTCTCCATGTAGTTTGGATTATTTAAAACAAGCCTGGATCATTTTAACAAAAGCAATCCCTCTTTTCTTAAATGTAAAGACCAGTTGGGGTCTCTCTAATATTTTGAGACTTGCATCTTTTGATAAAAATCAGCGGTAGCCATCACTATCTTAAATTCTGTCTCCTTGGAGCTAGATGGCTGGCTGCAACACACTCCATCAAGTGTCCCCGTGCTTTCCTGTTTGCCGGTTCGAGGAGTATTGCTGCCTTTGTAGCTGGCACCACAGTGTCTCTGAAGGAGCATGTTCTGTCAGCAGGGACAAGCTGGGGTGAAAGGAAAGTGTCCCTAAGGGCGTTGGACCTGGAAGCTGGAGAATTTGGAAGTCCTCAGAGAAGGAACTGAGTGAAGGGCAGAGGTGGTCTAGGAAAGAGTCCTGAGCGATGGTGGCATGCTGAGATTCTTTCTTAGAAAGTGCACCCACCCCCATCTGTTCAACTTGGAAACAACAGTGGGATGGCATGGGGACCAGTCCTCTGTTTGCCTGCAGGGAAGACCAGCATTTTGTCAGTGACTTCCCGTCAGGGCAGTAGAGGGTGACACCAGGGGGAGGCCTTCCCTTCTATCTTTGTGGCTACCCATATTTGAAAGACTTGCTTCCTGGGCAGGGCATGGGGGTGTTGGCTGGAGTGTGTTCCAAGCCTGAGAAGGAAGGAGGGGTTTGCTTGGTGTCTTTTGCACAGGCCAGGAACATCTGGAACAAGCAAGCAACTCTGAATAACCCCGAAGTGGGCTAGAGAGGAGTCGGAAGGCACTGAGCGTGCAAAGGCTCTATTCCAGCATATGAGGGGCTTTTTAGTGGTGGGGGAAAGTTAGCTGAGGACAGTCTTGGGGGAATAAGGTAAAATGCACAAGGAAGCAAAGGAACATCCATGCCTTAAGGGACAAGTTCCTGGTGGCTAAAGCTTCCTGCAGTAGGGGTCAGTCTCAGTCCAGTCCTGGACCTGGGGGAGGGGGAACACATGGAGGGAGAGCCTTCGTGGGGACAAGGCACTATGTGAGTTCTCCTCCAAAGTCGAGATCCTGAGACTCTAGGGCTGTGCTCACTTAACATGAGAGACCATCAAAGTGACCATCACAGTGGCCACTGAAGCTACCACCAACAGTGATCACCCTATGAACACATTTGGGGCTGGTCTGAATGTACCTGAGGCTTTCTGAGTAGCAGACCTGAGAGAGAGAAAGACAGACAGATAGACAGACAGACAGAGAGAAAGTAAGAGAGGGAGAGAGAGAGTATGTGGGAAGCTGGGGTTCTCCCTGCAATGTGGGGGTGGGGCACCAGATGACAAGGGATAGCCGTGAAAGGTAAACTCAGGTCTCCAGCCTTTGAAGAACTCAAGAATGTTCAATTCTTGGCTACAGAGCACCCTTCATGCCTACATTTCTGATGCCAAGCCCAGCCTTTGTCTGTTTTGGGGAGAAAGGGTGCCAAACTCACTTGTCACCTCCATGTAACCTCTGGGTTCCCATACAAGTCCCTCTCTGCAGCCCTAGGGGAAGGTGAGAGGCGGGAACGGGATCCGGGACAGATGTCTCCATTTCGCCTTGACATTTGGTCTCTGGCCAGCTTTCCAGAGCAGAGCCCAGTGGTGCTAATGTTACAGTCTTTGTCTGGGGGTTCATGCAGCTGTAAAAGTGTTGCATGAATCCTGTTGAGCTGGCTGTAAGTTCTGGGCTGGGTCTGAGGATCCCTGGCTTGCCTGCTGGGGTCTCCCATCTGGCTGGGCTCTGGGGAGCAAGGTACATAAAGACAATACGAAACCATAGCCTTCCAACCAGCCTGCTGGGAGTCGGGTGAGCAGAGGTGGATTCTGACCGACTGCCCAGGAAATGGACACTGACAGGTGGAAGGATTGTCGGCGTTGGCATCTGAACTAGCAGTTTATAGTTCACATCCAGGCCTCTTTCTCCCATTATCTGCTCTGCAGAGAAGAGAGAGAGAGAGGAGGAGGGTATGCCCATGAATGTATGGTTGTGTGTACCCACGTGTGTGCATGCAGATGCCAGAGGTAGATAGTGGCGTCTTCCTCTATTGCTGTCTGCCTTAGTGACTTGAGACAGGGTCTCTCAACTGAACTGGCAGCTCACTGTTTCAGCTAGGCTGGTTAGCCAATGAACTCCTGGGATCTGCCTGTCTTTGCTCAGATGGGGTGCTGGGGATTTGAACCCAGAGCTTCATGCTTTCATAGGAAACTGTTACCCACTGAGCCATCTCCCCTGGGAGCTGTTCTTAATGGGTTTACATTTTTAATACTGATGTGCTTTTTTCTTTAATATTTGTATTTTAGATTTATTTTTATTTATGTGTATCTATGTATCTTTGTGTGTGCATGCTCATCTGTATGCAGGTGCCTAAAGATGACTGAAGAGGGCATCAGGTATCTTTAGTATCTTTAGTATTTTTGATATAAGATGTGTTGAAACCTTGAGTGTAATTACAGAGGGTCAGCAGCATTATGTGTTTGCTGACTCATGGTTAAAATCACCTTCCTTACTGTGGGTCGTGTGTGCATGTGTGTGTGCATGTGTGTAGGCCAAAGGACAACTCAGGTATCATTCCTCAGGTGCCTGGAGCTCATCAAGCAGGCTAGGCTGGCTGGCCAGGGAGCCCCAGGGATTTGCTTGTCTGTAACTGCCTCTCCCATCCCCCCAGTGCTGGGATTACAAGTATGCACCATCATGCCTGTGTTTTTTTTTTAAATGTGGGTTTTGGGGATTTCACCATGTCCTTGTGTTTGTAAGGCAAGCCCTGAAAGAGCTATGTCTCCAGCCCTGAAAGTCCTGTGGTTTCATTTGTTTGTTTGTTTTGTTTTTAAGACAGGGTCTCATTGTGTAACTCTGGGTGGCCTAGAACTCACTATGTAGACCAGGTGGCCTCATACTTAGAGATCCATCTGTGTCAGCCTTCCAAGTGCTAGGATTAAAGTAGTGGGCCACAGTGCCTGGCTGGATCAAGGTTTTTGGTTTTTTAATTTTTTAAATTGTGTATAGATGTGTTTGTCTGTATGTCTGCATGTGTTTATGGGCTCATAAGTACAGGTACCCTGGCAGACCAGAAGCCATCAGACACCTTGGATTTACAGATGGTTGTGAGTTATTTGATGTGGGCGCTGGGGACTGAGCTCAGGTCCTCTGGAAGAACAGTGCATTTTCTTAACCTCTGAGCCATCTCTCCATCCCCTGGGTCATGGTTTTTGTTTGTTTATTTGTTTTTAAGTTTAAAAGACTATTTCAGAGCTGGGCATGAAGGCAAATGATCATAATTCCATCATTGAGGAGGTTGAGACAGGAGGCTCAGAAGTTTTGGTCTAGGCTCAGCTACACAGCAAGTTTCCATCTCAAAAAAAAACAAAACTAACTAACTAACTAAATTTACTTTTATATTTGCTTTCACAGTTCTTGCTGATTTGCCATGTGATACATGGGTTATATCCCTACTTCTATGTGAACTGCATAGGCGGTCTGTGGCTGTGGGAGCCTGGGAAATGAGGCACGAACTCAGCCGCTACCAAGGCTCTTGGAGTACTCATACTGTCTTTTGGTGCCCTTGAACACCCCAGGCTCTTGGCGAATTCTGATTGGGGACATTGACGAATGCCTAGTTGTGGGGCTGGTTGTTCACCGGGACCATGCTCTGATGCGGCTTCTGTGTTTCAGGAATCTGGCCAGCTGTGAGCGCCTCATTGAAGTCGAGGACATGATGGTGATGGGCCACAAGCCTGACCCTATGTGTGTCTTCACCTACGTGCAGTCACTGTACAACCACCTGCGCCGCTTCGAGTAAAGCTGGGAGCCTGGAGAGGCCAGGAAGAAGACCGTGTTGTGTGGCCACTCGCTTTCCCCAGGCAGCATGACACCCCGGGGGCCTCTGCGATGGCGTGTGACCACTGCCCCTCACACTCGGTTACTGATTCAAAGTATCGATGAGGCTAAGCTGAGCCCCACAGCCTCTCACAGCCAAGGGCTTGAAGGGAAAGGAAAAACTCTAGAGTCAGAGAAATTGGTGCTAAGTGATGATCTTCCTACAGGGAATGTTAGTATTTTTCCCTTTGGTGAATTTGATACATTGGCTTGACAGGGTTTCACTGATTATCAAGTTTTCTTCTTTTTCTTTTTCTTTTTTTTTTAATCAAAATACCCAGAGTTTTTTACTTCCTCACACTATTTTGGGTCCCCTTCCCCCCTCTGTCTGGGCCACTGCTAGGAAACAGACTCAAGTTGTTAGGGAAGAAGAGTTAATCACACCCAGGTCTTGGGTAGCAGATGACTTAATGTGTCACCTCTCCTCTGTGGGGAGGTGACAAGGTTCCTGCCTAGGTCCAGAGGGGCTTCTGGCATTCCCAAGAGCCCCCACAAGTGTTCAGTTAAGAGTAGGTTACTTGGGCAGTACCAGGAAGGACATGCTAGATTCTTCGCACTCAGAGGGTTCCCATTCACTCAAGGTATTTATAAAAAGAATTTCATTTGTATCACCAGCCTGTTTGTACATAAAAGATGTGTCAACCTTCTCTTGGGTTTGTAACTTCTGTTTGGGATATGGGAGGAGGGTTGGTCAATAAGAGACTGCATAGATTTAAACAAAGATCTACTGAAATCATACCTTAATTGTTTATGTGTTCAAAACCACTTGCCTGTGAGGCTGAAAAATGACATTTCCCATCTACCAATGTGCTTGTCCCTTGGCCATCTCTATGTTGTTGAAGGACTGTGAACAGAAAATTTACCCCCTGCAGATCTGTCCCTTAGATGTTGGCAAATATATTATGATAAAAAGTGGCCCAGGGTTGATGATGATTCTGAGTGATCGTTTCTTGTGTGTTTCTTTTGTTTTACTTTTTACAATTCATGGGGCTGGGCGCAGGGAATGTGGGGGCATGTCCTCGACTGTGCAGGCAAGTTCTCACCACCTCTTAACCCCTGGGGCGGTCCCTTTCGTGGAAGCCCATCAAGGATTGCTGGTTTCATTTCACAGATGTTTGGCTGTGAAATTTGAATAGAAAAACCATTAGATTCCATAACACTGCAGTCCTTAGCTTATTCTTCCCCAAGAGTGAAGATTCATTTTATAATTGAGTTGGATTTTAGCCACAGACTTTAAAACCTCCCTTGAAGGACCTAATACCTGCCCTCATTTCATGCAACCACCTTTAAGTGTCAGTATGCTTTTGTGGGGTCACCCCTGTGTCCCAGGTCATTGGATATTTAGGACAGAATGTCCTCAGGACCCCTGGGGCTCTGTGGCAGAACTTGTGATGACTTGAATAGTATTTTCAGTGGATCTATTGCTCAGGATGCAGCCTTGATCCATCTTTTGGGTTTTCCCACAGTGGGAACCATTCCCTTCCTGGCTCTGTCAGCATTTGTAGGCTTGGAGAGCCCTATTCTTAGCAGAGACTCATACTGGGGCTTAGGGTTTCAAATTTAAGGCCAACGAGGGCACACTAGGGCTCTATAAACAGCATGCCTATATGTCGCTGAGTGCTCACACATGGCAAACCAAGCTCTCCTGAGTGGCAGACATGGCCTTGCGCCTCTGCACATAAAATACAGCAGGTCTTCCTAGGACAAGGAACTGCTTCTCAGGAATGGTGTCGCTTGTGCCCCACCTTCAGAATATTATAGGCTAGTTATATTTATTGTTGGTTCCAAGACGATCTTGTTTGCAGTCTCTGTGTGTGAAGGATTATAAAATAATGTTTTGGGCCAGGTATGGTGGTACACACTTGTAATCCCAGCCCTCAGGAGATGGAGAAAGGAGATTCTGAGTTTCAGTCCTGCTTGGCCTGCATAGTGTCTCAGAGAAGCGGAGGGGACTTTTTGTTATCCTGGCTGTCCTGGAACTTGCTTTGTAGACCAGATGGGCCTAGAACTCACAAAGGTTCTCCTGTCTCTGCCTCCCAAATGCTGGGATTAAAGGTATGTGACAACACCTCTTGACTGGAGAGGGAGATTTTAAAATTGATTACTTCTAAGACAAAGAATGAAGCTTCAAGGCATGGAGGGAAATGGAAAAAGTCCTCTCAACCTTAAGACATCTGAGATTTCTGTTTTTAAAAAATGTTTTTCTGTATTGTGTGTTGAGTATATTTCTCGCTCCTTATCCTCTCTTTACCGTCTCCCCTTCCCATCAATTCCCTAGGCAGCCTTACTTCTATCTGCATTTAATATGTATACACATGGTTTTATGTGACTAAATAAAATCCAGCAACCACACTTGAGAGAAAACATGACACATGAGATGGGCATCTTCAGTTTTCTATCTGTGGAGACTCACTCCTGGTCACCTTTTCCTGTGACCGGGCTTTGTATCCTTTTTCCTTTCCTGAATGATTTCCTGGAGCTGTTCACAAGAGTCATCTGTTTTTTCCAGATAGAGCCCTCACCTGGATTATGTTAAAGCTTATTAAATCTGATCAAATAGTCTTATGCGTTTCCCTGGTGGGACCATTTCTCCAAAGCCAAGATAGGGTTTCACTTTTCTGTCAGCTGCTAGTGTTTTTCCATTGCAAGTGGGAGCCTGTAAGCACTTTCTGGATATGATATAGCATGCTCTGGTCAGAGGAGACCACGCAGGCCAGGTGTGTGGGGAACAGTTTGTTAAAGCCAACGCGTTTCACAAATGTGTTCGATGATGAAAAGTTCTCGGCTTTTCCATTGGCCATGGTCAGACTCTGTAACCGGAGGAGGCCAGCGTGAGAAAGCATTTTATTTCTGCCATGATGATCTGTTGATGTGTCTGCAGTCAACTTGGTAGAAGGGTGAAGATGCTAATTTGGTCGGTCTGTTCAGGGCGGTGCATCTACTGATGACGTAGAACCCACTGCAGTTTGGGTTTCTCCAGTTGGTGACAATCTGGTTTTGTCCTAGTGACATCATAACCATTTGGGCTGCACTTGGATTCCCACTTTCCCCTTCTCAGTTGTACTCACATATCTTTGAGATCGGCATCTGCCCGGTGATGGATGTGTCTGATGTGGTCATTTCTGATCTTTCTTGCGTTTAATGTTAGGTTTGGACTTGCATTTGGAGCCTTTGATCGCTTATCTCTTGATATTTGGACACCAAATGGCCCTTGTCCTTCTTTGAAAGAGCATGCTAAAAATCCTAAGGCCCGCCTTCTCCCTGGAAAGCTCCAGTTGGGGAAGAGCACCTGGGAAGAAGGAATCTAAAGGTGCTGCGATCTGTGTTCCCCAGGGCATCTTAGGGGAGGTCCAAGCATACAGAGTGAGGACTAGTGGGCCAGTGCTGTGGTCCATAGCACCAGAGACAGGTCAGACATCACTGCCTTAGTGTCCAGTGCTGTGGTCCACAGCACCAGAGACAGGTCAGACATCACTGCCTTGGCGTCCATGCAGGGATCTTGGAGGTTTCTTGTCACCTGAGCAGCTTGGTCCTGCTCCCCAGGCTGTTCATATTCTCTCTTCCCTTCTCTAAGGCAGCCTAGCTTTGTACTACCACATAGGTAGAGGTAAAATCTATAGTTCTCACAAACCCCATAGTTTTGTATATTTCTCTCTCTGATTCATCTTTTTTTAAAATCATGTCTATGTGTGTTTTTTTTTGGAGGGGGTCAGAGGATGACCATGGGAGTCCTCTTCTTCCACAGTGTGGGTCCCAGGAATCAAATCAGGCTTAGCAGCAAGCATCTCTACCCAATGACCTGTCTTGCAGCCCGCCTCCCAAGGCTTGTGCTTCTATTACGTCAAGGGCTTATAACTCATTCTTTATGTGAACTTTGGGGAGTTTGTTAATGTCTGAATTGATTATTTTATCTCCTCCTCCCCATCATCTTACCTAAAACATGGCTTCTTTCAGGGGTCACCATTTCAGCCAGTGGCAGCAATATCACTGCCTGGGTGTCCATGATGGGACCTTGGAGGTTCATTGTCACCTGGGCATCTTGGTCCTGCTCCCAAGACAGTTCCCATGTTTGCCTCTGTGCACGGTGAAGTGGGTTTCTGAAGTCCCGAAGCATCCGAGTCAACTGCATTTTTCAAGATTTCATTGTGACATTTCTGATTTACAGAACTGTTGAATCATGTCACAAACATCTCTGTCCCATAGTTCACATTTGGCTGATTTGTGTTCTGTTTCTCAATATACGGTTGTTTAATCTGATTTTACTAAGCTGTTTGGAAGGAAGATACAGACATCACGAAATCCACCTCTGAGTGTGTTGGCAAAGATAATCAGTCTTGTCAGGGATGGAGACACAGTTCAATAATACAATGCTTGCCTTGCATATACAAGGCCTTGGCTTTAATCCCTAGCAGCCATGCACACACACACACACACACACACACACACACACGCACGCACGCACGCACGCACGCACGCACGTACGCACGCACGCACGCACACACACACACACACATCTCATGCAAGCAGTGTATCCTTGCATTTAAGAAACTGAACATCTGTTTTTTTTAACCAAGGTTTCTTTATAGTTTAATTTCTAGTTACATGTATATGTGTGTGGGAATATGCACGTGTCTATAGTGCCTCTGGAGGCTGGAAGAGGGTGTAAGATCCTGTGATTGTAAGCCACCTGATGTGGGTGCTGGTATCTGAACTCAGGTCCTCTGATGGAATAGCCCCAAACATCTTTTAAATTAAAAAAAAATTAAAACAATCCTTAAATAAAAAAAAATCTGTAAGTTAGGTATATGGGTGTTTGTTTGTTTGCTTGCTTGGTGTGTGTGTGTGTGTGTGTGTGTGTGTGTGTGTGTGTGTGTGTTTACCACATGCATGTAGTGTTCACGGAGGACAGAAGTTAAAGATGCTATGAGTCACCACATGGATGCTGGGAATAGGACCTGGGTTCCCTGTAAGAGAAACCAGTGCTCTTAATCACTGAGCCATCTCTTCAGCCCCAACACTGTCTTTTAACGTGCCAACTTCTCCAGTTATTCCTACATGTACCTATGGCTGTTAGAATGTCCAGGATCCAAGCAGCGTGTACACAATGCATTGGTTGTAATAACTCTTTATTTTCTTTTAATCTTGGTTAGATCCTTTCTTACTATGTAACTCTGACTGGTTTTGAACTCAGAGTTGGACTCTTTTTTGTTGTTGTTGTTGCTGTTTTTCAGGACAGGGTAGCTTTGGAGCCTGTCCTAGAACTCACTCTGTAGACCAGGCTAGCCTCAAATTCACAGAGATCCCCCTGCCTCTGCCTCCTGAGTGCTGGAACTAAAAAGTGTGTGCCATCACTGCCCAGCCAGAGTTGGACTCTTGTAGAACTCTAGCCTGGTGCCCTGTAGATTGCCTACACTGTATTTGTCTGTTTCCTCCAGATTAGATGGATTTGGGTGATCATGGGTGCCATGAGGCACGGACAGGGTGGGCTTGGCAGGTCACTTAAGTGTATTCAGCTGTGCTTCACTGTACCCTCCCTACTGTGATTACAACCCTGACCCTGTGAGGCTTGAGAGCCTGTGCTTTTTTCATCCAGTACTGTTAGTTTTGATTATTTTCCTGAGTCTAGAGTTATATTAGGGGTTGAAAATTATGATTTAAAAGCTGGGTGTGGCCGGGCGTTGGTGGCGCACACCTTTAATCCCAGCACTCGGGAGGCAGAGGCAGGAGGATCTCTGTGAGTTCGAGGCCAGCCTGGTCTACAAGAGCTAGTTCCAGGACAGCCTCCAAAGCCACAGAGAAACCCTACCTCGAAAAACCAAAAAAAAAAAAAAAAAAAAAATCTGAGTGTGGTGGCTCAAGTCTTTAGTCCAGCAGAGGCAGACAGATGTCTGTGAGTTTTGAGGTCAGTCTGATCTATAAAGCAAATTCCAGGCCGTTACACAGAGAAACCCTGTCTTCAAAAACAAAATAAACACACAAAAGCTAGCTAGTTAGAACTATTTGAAAGTTCTGTATTTTTTCTACGGATTTATTTTTATTTATTATTGTGAGGGTGTTTGTGTGTATCATGACATGCATGTGGGTGCCAGAGGTCAACTTTGTAGAGTTGGTTCTCTCCTGTCTTTAGATGGGTTCTGGCCATGATCAGATTATCAGACACTTGCACAGAAAGGGACTCTCTTTACAGGACTTATTTTTCATTTCGTATTGTAATCTCCTATGGTCAATTCTTTTTGATGCTCAAGCATGTCTAAAGTTTGTCCAGTGAGAAAAGACAGCTCTTGTGCTTTTTGCCATGTCCTCTTGACTCTATGAGCCCTTCTAAGATGCTCTGGGCTGACCCTTTCCTCGCCCCTCCCTGGAACCAGCCATTTTATGAAGCAGTCCTAGTGTCTTGTGCTAGGGAATTAAGACCCAAGACCTAGGTGTACTCCTGCCCACTTCGATTCATGCTCTTGGGAGAATAGGAAGATAATTTACATAGAAAGGCTTCAAGTGTATGAACCAACAACAACCCCAATACTTCATCTGTATTTTATTCAGTTTACTGTTGTTTTTCTACACTAATTTAGATTCCCCCAATTTCAATATATTTATGAATTTCTGCTATAGCGTGCGACAATGGTAGTGGAATTTTTATTTAGTGGTATTGGGGTATGGAACCCAAGGCCTTACCCTCACTGGGTAAGTACTCTCACACTGAGCTACATAGTCAGTCTTTTAAAGATGTTTCTGTTTTTTTGCATTTATGCATTTATGTGGGTGTGGGTGTGTGTGCCCATTGGAACAATTGCCCTGGATAACTAGGTCATTGGATTCCACAGAGCCTGAGTTACAGGCAGTTGTAAGCTGCATGATGTAGGTGCTGGGAACTAAGTCTTGGTCCTCTGGAAGAGCAGTGCTTCCTCTTAAACACCGAGTCATCTCTGCAGCCCTGACAACTGCATTCTTACAGTTGTATGCGTTAACTCTCTGTTACCTGAATAAATCCATTTATAGAGTGAAAGAAATTATTTTGGCTCACAGTTTTGGAAGTTTTATTTAGGCCATGGTTAATGCCACTGGCCAGTGGGCCCCACAGCTTTTGGGCCTATGGGGAGACAGCATACCATGGCAGGGAGGATAGAGCTCCTTATCTCAGAGACTGCAAGAGCCAGAGCTACATGGTCCTCTTCTGGAGAGAAAAACGCAGTGGCTGAAGGATCTGCTAGGCCCTGTCTTTTAAAGGTTCTGTCACCTTCCACTAATGTGACAGGCGGAGACCAAGCCTTTAACTTGTAGGCCTTCGGGGCCATGTGAATCCAAATCATAGCAACTGCCCCTTAATACTTCTCCACCGGTGAGATCATCTCAATGACATCTTATCTCTAGACGATGCCCATATAGCACGGTGGTGTGTGCACCATGCAGTTTATCCGCCCAGTCCCCCGTGGAAAGTCTCTAGGTTGGTTGTTTCCAATGTTTTTTTTCCTTTTAAATTTTAAAAAGTATGTATGGGTGCTATATCTGTGCACCACATGTGTCCTTATAGAAATCAGGAAAAGGTATCAGACCCCCCTGGAACTGGAGTTACAGACAGTTGTGAACCGCCATGTGAGTGCTGGGTATTGAACTCAGGTTCCCTGGAAGAGCTACCAGTGCTCTTAACCATTGAGCCATCTCTCCAACCCCTGTTTCCAGTGTTTTACCAGACAAACAGTGCTGAGATGAGTAGCCTCCTGCATTTGTGGGAGGAGGCTTCAGGTTTAACTTGAGTGTTTTGTTAGATATTGTCAAATTCTCCACACAGGAGCTGGACCATTTTAGATCCTCACATAGAAGAGTATGCTTCTCTCTGTAGTGGGTGTTCCCAGGCCTGCTGCTAATGGGTGGCTCAGCATAGTCATTTGTGTTTCTTCTATGTGTGTTTCCATGTATATGGGATATTTGTGGGGTTTTTGTCTCATTTTTTAAATGAAGCATTTGCTTTTGTCCATTGTTTTGATTTTCAAGGCTCCTTTTTATTTGGAGAGTTCTGCGCTTCTTGAGCTCGGCTCCCTCCCTCCATGCTGCCTGTCCTTGCTAGCTTCAGCTGTCCACTTGACACAAACCTGGAGTTGTCAGGGAAGAGGGTATGGCGAATGAAGAATTACCTACATCAGACTCGCCATTGGGCATGTCTATGGGGGCATTATTCTGATTGCTGGTTGATGTGGGAGGGCCCAGCCCACTGCGGGTGGTGCCATCCCTAGGCAGGCAGGCCTGGGCTGTGTAAGAGGGTGTGAGGATGGCAGCAGGTTAGTAAGAAGTGCTCCCCTCCTGGTTGCTGCTTTACTTACTGCCTCCACATTCCCACCTTTCCCAGATTATGGACTGTAACCTGTAAGCCAAAGAAACCGTCTCCTCCCTCAGTTTGCCTTCGGCTAGCGTTTAGCACAGCAACAGAAGGCAAACTAGGGCACTGGTTGGCACTGATTTGGCTCTTACCACTCCTCAGATGAGTCAGAACAGTTATCTCCTCCTGGTCTGTCATTCGCTTGACCTGGACCCCCAGTCTGTGTTGGGGTTTGAGCGAGTGATTGTATTACTATTTTTAACATTTATCTGTGAGGGGGTGCCCATATCACGGCACCTGTGTGAAGGTTAAAGACAGCTTGTGGGAGTCGCTTCTTTCCTTTTACCATGTGGGTCCTGGGGACCTAGTTTAGGTCATCAGGTTGTTGGCAAGCGCCCTTTCTTGCTCAGGTCTCTAAACAGATTGCTGGGTGCCAGGCAGCAGCAGGAGGCACTGGATGAATGGGGTGTTCTGACCATCCTAGGACCCAGCTAGAGCTTCTGAAAGTTAAATGCCCATTTTCAGAATTGGTCAGCTGCCATCTAGTTTCTTTCTGGTGTGACTGTCTTGTTCAATATTGCTTCCTTCCCAACCACCAGGGAGTTTTGAGAGATGAGAGGAGGCTCCCAGGATCCCAGTGGTGGTCCCCGAGGCAGATATACATGAGTGGAGTTGAGGGTGAAAGGCTGTAACTTAGCTGCTGAATGCTTGGGCAGAACCCCCATTGGCTAAACGGTTCAGATTTCAGCTCCAAAGTGCAGCATCACGGCTGTGGACAGGAGGTACAATTAGAGTCACCACAGAAACCACCAGTCCTGCTCCCATCAATCATTCTTATGAGGTTGGAGTGGGGGAATGAGAATCAAGTTCAGTTTAGAATAAAGGGTGGTGAGGGACCTTACAGAAAGCTGCCACAGTCTGCCAGGAAACAGACACCCCCATAGGAGGGGGAGGCAGCACGGGCTCCCACCTCTTTGGGAACCACAGAATGTTCACAAGGGCAGCACTTTGTTCCCTTTTTTAAATTTTAATTTTATATGTATGAATGTTTGCCTGAATGTATGCACGTGCACCTCCCAGCTGTAGTGTCTGAGGAGTGGGAAAATGGTATCAGATCCACAGAGACTGGAGTTACTGATGATTGTGAGCTATCGTGCGGGTGCTGGGAATTGAACCAAAGTCATTTTGGAAGAGCAGCCGATGCTCTTAACCTCTAAGCTGTCTCTCACAGTCCCAGTATTTTCTCGTGGACAGAGCATTGCCTAGCCCAGTAAACAAGAGGGTACCCATGCTGAGTCACACAAAAGACCTGGGACTGCTGGGATGGTGCCTCATTCTACAGAGACCGCGCTGTGTGGCGAGGGCATGAACTTCGCTCATGTCTGCCCACTGGGGCCTTGGAACACAGTTTGTTCAGAGTGGCTGGTTTGTGGATCCTGGGGCCTGTACTATAATGTGATTGACTCATCCACTATAAGACGGCCCCCATGCTATGGCAACAGTGAGACATCATCTGCTAAGCCGCTGAAGTCACTTTAAATGGGCTTTGTCAGAACCAGAACAGGATTTAGGGCACAACTAGCCACAAATTGAAAGTTAGTTGGCTCAGTGTGTGATTCCTGGTCTGCAACGGGTTAATGGCACTGGGATACTCTCACCTCAGCCACAAGGTTTCCCTCTTGCCCTCCCAGGCTACCCCCAGTAGCATCTGGTTCTCTAGGCTCCAGAGCCTGTCACCCGGAGAGCAAGAGGCTCAGATCCCACCCCCCTGCACCCTGCCCTTCCCCAAAGTCCCCCTTAGCCAAGGCACGTCATTCCAGGGGCCATCTGTTGGGTTCTGTCTGTCACTTTATCTGGCTCACACTGCCTGGAGAGGGTGACTAAGGGAAATGGAGTATTTTCAGCCAGGGGCCATCATCGTTGCTGGATCAAGTGTCTTTTTGGTGCCCTGGATTTCAGGACAGGTGTGTTTTTATTCAGGAAAAACAGAGCCCTGAAATTAAAAGGCTAGATTTCCCTTCCAAAACATCTCCCTCCCCCATCCCCCCAGTCTGTCCCACTGGTGATTGCAGTCACCATTTTGGTTGTAGAAGAACCATAAAACCCTAAACCAGGAGGCCAGGCTTCTGATCTCTACCTCAGCTCCTAATTGGGGGGGCAAACTCATGGAGCCATGGTTCCCTCCTGCTTGTGATGAGCCTTGGCCTCGCCAGCCTCCAGGGACTGTCTGGAGGGCATCAGTGAGATGCTTCAGGGACCTGGGAGGTCAGAGGTCTTCCCTGGGAGACCACAGAGTAATCAGGTCCTTGGTGTGTACAGGGTGGCCTCCCTGTGGTCTGAGCACTATTTTAGGCCAGAGATACAAAAGAGAATGTACAGAGTTGGAAAGGAGGTCAAGCTGGGCTGTTTCCCAAAATTATACCTATTGTGTGGGTGGGGCACTTTTTCATCATTTACTTCTATTTTTGTCTTTAGTGCTGGGAATCAAGTCCAAGGCCTCACACATGCTAAACAAGTGCTCCACCACTGTGAAACATTCCTGAAACTCTCACCCATCTACAGCATCTAGAGATGGGTGGAGAGACGGCTCAGTGGTTAAGAGCACTGGCTGCTTTTCTAGAGGTCCAGGTTTCGATTCCCAGCACCCATCTGTAATTCCAGTTCCTGGGGATCTGACATTTCTGACCCCCTCTGGTACCAGGTATGCACACAGTGCATGGATGTACATGCAGGAAAAAAAAACCAAACACATAAAATAAACAGTTTTTAAAAATTGAACTTGCAATGCACATAGATGAAGTTAAATAGTGCCAGAAGACATTAAACAATACCGTTTTATTCTCTTTCGCTCACCTGGGTCCTAGAAAGAGCTGGTCTCGCCTTTTCTATGTGTTTGCCTTTGTGGTTAATCCTGTGTCCAACTGATGTTATTTTATTTGTGTTTCTCAGTCTTTCCTTTGTAGACGCCCATTGGTTTCCTGCTATGGGGGATGAGAGCTTGGCTCTCCTACACTGTGACCCCATCACTTCCTTCTGCTCAGCGACCCGCACCGTGGTCCTATCAGGACACTGGTTCATTTGATAGTGTTCGTTTTATTATGAGTTTGTGGAATGTCCTACAACTGAACTCTTATCTTCTCCCCCAAACCTGTTACTGCTGGTTTAAAAACATGTCATGTTCTGTGCCTATTCTCCATCTGGAGGAGGAATCTGGTCCCCTCCTTCCAACATGGTCACTGGATTCTGAGGGGCAGAATCTCGATGAAGTAACACTGTTCTGATGGACCAGGTCATAAGGGGCTGGGAAGAAGTCTGGCTCCCTGGAAGCCATCAGACTGGAGATGCCATGAGTGGAGATCACATAAAGATACAAGATGCTGCAGGAGCCCCGCTCTCCTGCCTTTGGCTCCCAGACTTTCTGGTGGTGACATCAGATATGGGAATGAGAAAGGTTCTGAGAAGACCCAGCCCCACTTCCCCTGACAACTGTCGCACCTGCCATGACCACGAGAGCTAACAGCCATCACGGATTCAGTGTGGGCTGGTTCCTCCATAGGTGACAGGGACAACAGCTCTGACTCTGGCCTCCCTGCCTCACTCGAGTGGCACCATCATTTTCGCTCACACCGTTTCTGTTTTTATACTCTCCCTCATTTCCCTCTATCGTTTATACTCTTCCCTCATTCCGTGTGTTGAAAAATAGTTTGGTTCTGCCTTTACAAGTCATTTGGCAGCCTATTGTTCTCACTCTCTCCAAGGCTAGCAACTTTGTCCAAGCTGCCATCATCCCTCTGAGATAGCATCATCACCTTTCATCCAACTGCAGCATCCCGTCTCTCTTAGAGTTTATTCTAAACATATCAGGAAGAGCTGTTCTGGTCATGTCACTCCTGTGCACAGCTGCAGTGGCTCCCATCTCAGAGAGAATACCTCACTGTGGTCTGCACACACCTGGCCTCTCAGATCTGACTTTACCCCTCATCTCTCCTCCCCATTTATTCCCAGCTCCTCCTCCTTGACACCTTGGAATGCATGAAGCCTGTTTCATTAGGTCCTATGTGTGAGTTAATCTTAACCTTTATTTCCCAAATTATTGTTATTGTTATTATTATTATTATTATTAATTTGGATTTTTGAGACAGGGTTTATCTGTGGCTTTGAAGGCTGTCCTGGAACTAGCTCTTTAGACCAGGATGGCCTCAAACACACAAAGATCCACCTGCCTCTGCCTCTGGAGTGCTGGGATTAAAGGCATGAGCCACCAATGCCCGGCCCCAAATTATTTTTTATTACTGCTTTAAAAATTACCTAGAAATCTATTGTCAGTTGTTCATTCTACCCCCAGATTATTTAAACATTTCTGGAAACTACCCTCTATACCTCAACAGGTCATTTTCTTAAATCCCTTGGCCACTTCTCTTCTGGTATTTGCTATTTTCTTGCCCCTCTGGACTGGCTGCTCTCTGTCTGCTGTCATCCTAGGAGTTCACTGTTCTCTGGTGTGATAGCCCAGCAACCTTTAATAATGCAGTCACTCTTAGTTTACTCTTAGTTTACTTTCTCACTTTGTTGGTGCACATCTTGCAGTAACTTTTGATGAAATTGTTTTTATTAATTTTATAAGTGTGTGTGTGTGCATATTTGTATGTGCAACACATGCATGCAGTACCTGTGACAGCCAGAAGAGGTCTTCTGCTAGAGCAGCAATTTCCATTAGTTCCTGAGCTATCTCTCCAGCTTCGTGAAATGCCTTATTCCACCTTCATATTCTGTTAGGAAACACCTACGCCTATCACCCTGCCACGGGTGCACACTTCACATTACACTGATCATTTGGCTGGAAGTATTCTGGGCTGAAAATCATTTTCACACTTGAGTTTCTGGACTTGAGTTTTTTGAAAGGATACTTCTCTAACTTCCGCGTGGCCACTGGGAAGGCCAGCACCACCCGGTTCCTGGTTGTTTGTGTACTCCTCTCTGGTTCTTTAAAAGCCCTTCTTCATTCTGGGTACTCTGAAGTCTGTGCTCATGCCCTTTATTTGGGTCTCCATTTAAGTGTGCCAGGCACATAGTAGGACCTTTCAATCTAGAGGTGTCTGGGTGTTTTTAGCTTGGGAGAAATAATTTAATAGTCCTCCAGTACTTAGCACAACGGAAGCCATGTTGGAGGCACTGTTCAGATCTTAGACCTCAGCACACAGATCTCAGCACCTGGTGAGGCACAGGGCAGCATGGTTTGGGCCAGGTCCCCATGTACAGCAATACAGACTCTCCATTCAGCTTTAAGAGTGCCTGTGTGTGTTCTCTGGTGGAATTGCTTCACAAAAATACTGTTTAAATACTGTCTTTATTATAATTCCCTTCCTTCATTTTTTTCCTCTGCTCTCTATTAAAATATTTTTAGTTGGAACTGGACTTTCTGGGTGATTATTTTTATTTATTTTTAATTTTTTTCTGAGACAGGGTTACTCTGTGTAGTCCCTAGCTCTCCTGGAACTCACTCTGTAGACCAGGCTGGCCTCAAACTCAACTCGCCTGCCTCTGCCTCCGAGTGCTGGGATTAAAGGTGTGCGCCACCACCACCTGGCTAGTTTTTTATTCTTATCTTTTCTCAGTTGTAACAAGTTGAACATTCCTAACCCGAAAGTCTAAAATCGGGCATTAGAGCTCCCATGGCATTCAGAATGATTCTGACATTGGGGTATTTTATGTTTTAGGACTTTAGATTAGGGATTTTTAGTCATCAAATCAATGCAAATATTCTAAAATATGAAAGGCTCCCCTAAGCATTTTGGATAAGGCATATTCAATCTGATTATTAATGTCTCCACCACAAGATGTAGACTGTGTTGGTCAGATTTCTGTCAGTGTGACAAAATGCCCAAGATAATCAACTTGTAATAAGCAAAGGTTTATTTTGGCTCATAATATCAAAGGTTTCAGTTCTTGGTCATTGGGCCCTGTTACTTTGGGCCTGGAACAATACAATGCATTATGACAGTGGTGCATGGTGGAGGTGCATGGAGGTGTGATACCATGCATTGACAGTGGTGCATGGTGGAGGTGCATGAAGGTGTGATACCATGCATTATGACATGGTGCATGGTGGGGGTGCATGATGGAGGTGTGATGCCATGCATTATGACAGTGGTACATGCTGGAGGTGCATGGAGGTGTGATACCATGCATTATGACAGTAGTGCATGGTGGAGGTGCATGATGGAGGTGTGATGCCATGCATTATGACAGTGGTGCATGCTGGAGGTGCATGGAGGTGTGATACCATGCATTATGTCAGTGGTGCATGGTGGAGGTGCATGATGGAGGTGTGATGCCATGCATTATGACAGTGGTGCATGCTGGAGGTGCATGGAGGTGTGATACCATGCATTATGACAGTGGTGCATGCTGGAGGTGCATGGAGGTGTGATAGCATGCATTATGACAGTGGTGCATGCTGGAGGTGCATGGAGGTGTGATGCCATGCATTATGACAGTGGTGCCTGGTGGAGGTGCATGGAGGTGTGATGCCATGCATTATGACAGTGGTGCCTGGTGGAGGTGCATAGAGGTGTGATGCCATGCATTATGACAGTGGTGCATGGAGGAGGTGCATAGAGGTGTGATGCCATGCATTATGACAGTGGTGCGTGGGGGAGGTGCATGGAGGTGTGATAGCATGCATTATGACAGTGGTGCATGGGGGAGGTGCATGATGGAGGTGTGAAGCAAAGAGAGAGAGGAAGGATCCAGGGCATGTCCTCAGTGTCCTCTTTTCTTCCATTAAGTCCCACCTCCTAAAGGTTGCACTGCCTCTCAACAGTGCCACAGATTAGAGACCAAGTTTTTACAGACAGGCCTCTGGGGGAACATTAGTAACCAAACTCTGGGTAGAAAATTGACTTTTCATATTTTTTTGAGATTACAATTACATCATTTCCCCCTTCCCTTTCCTCCCTTCAACCCCTCCCATTTAAAATTCATGGCCTCTTTTTCTTTGTTTTCACAAATGTGTGTGTGTTCCCAAATAAATAAATACAGCTATCTCGGTTCGCATAATGCTACTTGCATGTGTAGTTTCAGGGATAACCATTTGGTAACGGGTAAGCAATTGGTGTGATCTTCCCTGAGGACAATTAAGGTGTTTATGAATACAACACACACACACACACACACACACACACACACACACACACACTTTAGACTCAGATTGAGGGCAGAGGCTCTGGAGCTGGAGTTATTAGGCTCTTGGCCACACTCATCACTTTCCTCATTTTATTCTCTCATGGGTTCTTATATCCTTCTTGCCTTTATTTGCCATTTGTCAGGGTTCTAGAAGGATTCTAGAGGGTAAGCAGCACACCATGCTAACTCAGACAGGGTTGCATTTTAAAACCAGAATTGACTGTCTTGCTCAAAGAAGGCTGGGCACGATGAACCTTCCCACTCAAGTTTGCACATGCCTTCCATGGTGAAACTCCCAGGAGACGGGCCAACCCATGACATTCCCAGGGGGTGTACACTGCACCCACTACATAGAGTTGTCATAAGCTAATCCAAGTGAAATGTTTTGCATAGCACTTGGCAGCTGACTGTTCTAGTGACAGTAATTATGATTCTTAAAATCCGGGATGACCTTAAGAACTCTGGGGACTTGGGCAAAATTCTGTATGTCCTAGACTCAGGCCCTGAATCCAGAGGCAGACTTTTTGCAGAAATTTTTATTTTGTTTTGTTTTTGTTTTTTTGGAAGTCCACCAGTCCCTGAAGCTCCAGGTTCTGAGGATTCCTTGGTGAGGGAGAAGATTCATTCTCCCTGGGTGTTGGCTGCTCTTACACTGTTTCACTTGCTAGTTGGCTTAAGCTCCACCAGGAATATTCTTGGTTTTTGGACATGATCCTGTCTCTTTGCAAATCATCCTTTATTGTCTGTCCATTTTCTCTCTCCCTAAAAATTTCTCTTACTCATCTCAGCTCTTCTTTTACAATGTTAAAATTACTCTCACTTGTAACAAAAGCAACTGGGCTATATAGTCTTCACTACAATTGCCTAGAAATATCAACGGTCCATCCACCAGGTTCTTCCCCACACCCCAGACCTGGTTTTTCTGTGTAGTCCTGGCTGTCTTGGAACTCACTAGGTAGACCAGCTGGTCTCAAACTCAGAGATTCACCTGCCTCTGTCTTCTGAGTGCTGGCTTCATCCTGCTGGCTTTGAAAAAATATCTTATTAAAAATTGTTTTTGTGGGGGCTGGAGAGTTAGCTCAGCAGTTAAGAGCACTGGCGGCTCTTCCAAAGGACCTGGGTTCAATTCCCAGCAACCACATGGCAGCTCACAGCTGTCTGTAACTCCAGTTCCAGCGGACCTGACACTCACTCACAGACCTACATGTAGGTAAAACACCAATGTTCATAAAGTTAAAAGAATAAATTATAAAAAGATGTTTTTGTGTGTGGGTATGCGCACACTAGTGTGGGTGCCCATGGAGACTAGAGGGAGCACTGGCTCTCCTGGAACTGAAGTTACAGGAGTCTGAGAGCTGCCTGAAGAACTGAATGGGGGTATTTTGCAATAGTATGTGCTCTTAGCTGCTAAGCCGTTTCTTCAGTTCCCAATACAGCAGTTTAAATCTCAGCCCTGTCACCGAAGATCTCTTGTGTCCAGTGGGGGAAAGAGTCCTCTGTTTCCTTCTCTGTCTGATGAAGATGACAGTGATAACATCTAAGTCACTGAGCTGCCCTGAGGATTGGAGAGGTAAGCAGCCCTGTACAGAGTGTAAGGAAGAAAGCTGACCACCACGGTCACCCTTTTCCCCAGTTTAACCGCCCTGCAAACCCTGGAGCTGCAGGCATCACAGAAGACGAGGCTCCCTACGTGTGGGAAGCTTTTCCAACGGCTGAGGCAGAGGAAATGTGATCTTGATTTTGTTTGTAGCTTCTACTACACTGCATAGCAACAGAGCAACAACCGAGTACAGCTGGCCCACCTCCCAAGCCTGGCAGCTGGCTTTTTAAAAATACATTGTCGAGAACTAAAAACACCGACACGGAACCTTCAAGTTTCACGTCACATCGAGACACCTGTTATAGTAAAGATGGTATTTGATGTTTGTTTTTCTCAGAGTGGCTCTCATTACAAAAATACTTAGCACAAATTCCCTTCCGCTGTGCTCCTGAAAAGGGGTTAGGAGCTAGTCACCATACTGCCCTCTAGTGAATTGTAGAGATTTCCTTGCATTTGGGAGAGGCATCCCCTCATTCCTGGATTAATTGCACAGCCGGCTGCAAAGAAGCAAGCTTGGCTCCAGAAAGGATGGTTTAGGGCCTTTTTTGTTTTTGTTTTTGTTTTTCAAGACAGGGTTTCTCTGTGTAGCTTTGGAACCTGTCCTGGCACTCGCTTTGTAGACCAGGCTGGCCTCAAACTCACAGAGATCCTCCTGCCTTTGCCTCCCAAGTGCTGGGATTAAAGGCGTGCGCCACCACTGTGGGGAGGTTTAGGTCATTTTTGTTGGTGCTCACAGTAATCCTTGGAGGGGCTGCTATCTTCACTCTGAACTGCTGGAGACCAGTGAGGAAGCTTGTGAATGGCCAAGGCCCGTTTATTATTTGTTATTCATGTATTGGACTCATTGGAAGATAAGGCTTTGCTACATATCAAGACTCTTTAAAAATGATTTTGTTTTCAGATGTTTGAACTGTGAGGTCTGAGTTTCACTAATATCGTGTTCTTGCAGAAGTAGCTCTTCTATCTGGTGGGTCCATAGGCTCCATTGCTCTAGTTTCCTGTAGGTTCTCAAGCTTCCCCATTAGTTAGTTCCCAGTAGTGTAGGAGTGAAGAGAGCAGCCTCTTCAAGAGTTGTTAGCACCAACAAAAATGTCCCCCACACATCCTTTTGGGTCAGTCCAGCCTCTTTCTGACTGGATTTGCTAATGACCCAGAAGACAACCCGGATACAGTCTCATCCCAAAAAGTTACCCAGGTATTAGAACACACCTCCCCCAAATAAGTTACCCAGGCATCAGGATACAGCCTCACCCCAATAAGTTACCAAGGCATCAGGATACACCCTTACCCCAATAAGTTACAAAGAGGATCGTCCTAAGCTGTAAATCGTGGAGCAGCTGTAGTAAGGGAACTTGTATATCTTCTCCTTTGCTGGATAACAGGAAGATGTCACCAGTCCAGCCAGGCAGGATTCTTCCCACTGGTGCAGGGAAGTAAGTCATCCTGAGATGTGGCTGCATAAACAAATGAAAGAGCTCTTGTCCTCCGTGCTTTTCTCCAATATCTGTCCCAGGCACTTTCCAATGGTCCCTATGTCTAGTCACTTCATAACAATGCCTTCTGTCAAAAAGATACACGAGTCCCTCTACCTTTACCCCGAGTCTAATTGCCTTTGGCCATTTCTTTGTGTGAGTATAAGAGAGTCAAGGTCTTAATTCACTGATTTTATTTATTTATTTTTGAGACAAGTGTCACTATGAAGCTTAGACCAGATGGAAACTTGCTATGTAGTCTACACAGGCCCTGAACTCAGGATTCTCCTACCTCAGCCTCTTGAGTGCTGAGATTCCTGTCTGGCTTTTGATTTTTGTGTGTTTGAAGCTTCCAGGCACGTTACTATTATATTAACATTAATTTCAATAAATTGTATGCTTTCTCCTTTTACTAATTTAATTTCCAGGTCCCCAGTCACTGCATAGAAGAGGGGAGGGGGTGAACTTTCTTCCCCATGATTCCACGTGCGGAGCTGACCACGAGAGGGCAGGCAGTGGCTCAGTGGCCTCCACTCTCCAGGAAAGCATCTCAGTGGGTTCTGCTTGTGGCTACTTACACTTCATCAGCCTCGGCTGCTGTGCCCCAAAATGGCAAAAGGCCAATCAATCAACCAACCACACAAGCAGGCCAGTGCATCCTTACCCTGCTTCATCTTGACTTTCAGGCGGTTTTATGTACCTCTGAGATACTAATCCCCCAGGCAGAAATCCAAGCTGGTTTCCCCTCAGAGCTGCTGAGGCCAACGGTGATGATGAGCAACCAGGCACCGCGTTTCTTCTGGAACACAAGGGATCTATTCACCAGGCACACAGTCGCAGCACAAAACGCCATTCTTGAATCCCGTCAGCAAAGGAAATGGGTCCAAGTGCAAAGACAATCTTAGACTCGTTCGGTTTCCTGCTGAAAAGTGAAACCCAAGGGGAGGAAGGCCACCGGAAGGAGAGAGCAAGGACCCATTCTGGAGCTTGACTGGGCAGGTATATGTGGGATCTGGGATGCAACCTTGCACAAGCAGCCTGCGGGTGTGATGTACATTGCTGGCCTCCTTCAGAGAGATGCTGCCAAGGAGCCATGAGGCCATGCCAAATAGCACAAGAAGATGCATATTTGTATTTTTCATGGTCTGGACCACGGATTTTGCCTGACCCATGTGAGTGCCAGAAGACAAGTATTTCCTAAGAGCATGTGTTCAACATCCTGAGCTGTACTTTAAAATAGAGCATCAACAAGCAACCCTGATTTGTGCAGCCAGTGAGTCTGTAATTAAAGTTTAAGATGATTGGCAGGAATCAGTGTGCAACTTTTACTATGCAATTCTGATTTTTAAAAACCTTTCACAATTCTAGAGACCACACTGTGGTACAGCCTTTGGAGGAAAGCCTGGCTCACAACACAATTCATTACCATCTCGATCTGTTAGAAACCCAGCCTTCGGGTCTAGTCACTGTGCCAGAGGATTTTTTTTCACTAAGAATGCTGACAGCTCTACCTCCAGACACACTCTGAGGCCTCTTAGGCACAAACTTTATGTGAAAAAAAGAAGTTCTTCAAGGGGGAAAAGAAACTCTCAAATTTTCTTTTCCTGGAAGAGCCAGGTATCCCCATTATAAAATACCACCCAGAGCTGGGTGTGGTAGCACATATCTGGACTTCTAGTACTTGAGAGGCAGAGGCAGGTGGATCTATGTGAGTTCAAGACCATTCTGATCTACCCTGCAAGTTCTAGGCCAGTCAGGGAAGCATAATGAGAACTTCTTTAAAAAAATGGGAGAAATGGCTCAATGGTTAAGAACACTACTGCTTCTGCAAGTTCCATTTGCACACTGCAAGTGCTTGAACTGAAATAATAGCTGATTAAAAAGTAAACCAAAGAAATAACACTAGAATTTTCTTTTCCTTCCTGTCTTTCTTTCTCTTGTTTTTTTTTTTTCTTGAGACGAGTGTATCTGTCCTGGCTGTTCTGGAACTCACTTTGTAGACCAGGCTGGCCTCAAACTCACAGAGATCCGCCTGTCTTAGCCTCCTGAGTGTTGGTATTAAAGGCGTGCACCACCACACCTGGCAGAATTTTCTTTCTTATTGTTTTTAAGTTTAGGGATACAGCCTGAGGATGAGTAATCATCTTGTGTTATTGTCCCTGAGTGTGTCTGACCCATCTTCCTACAGAGTTTTTCAGTAGACTAAGATAAACAAAACTACCAACATGGTGTGTAGCACTTTATGCTGGCCCTGGCACCAAGAACCTGCCTAGCAGTTTTGATGTTGGTTTAAGATAAACCACATATGTTGCACCTTGGATGAAAGTCACTTTGTCCTGACCCTGACCCTCCCTTTAATCTTGCCATCGCCCTTCCCCCTCCCTGTGTCAACAAGTCCCCCATAAGCTTGACTGTGCACATCCTGGATCCGTCTGCTTCTTCTTCAGTCTAATGGCACCTTGAAGTCTTTTACACAAGATTTTCCAGAAACAAAGCTTCAGAAAGAATGAGAAACAACCATGTTTGCTTTTCAACTCAAAGGTAAACGGCTCTCTCCAAAGAGTTAATTGTCAGGTCCAACGCTGGTTTATTGGAAAAACTTGAAAATAAAGGGCCCCCTTCACTTTCCACACTTCTGACTCAAGTTATGAAATGTATGAAGAATCAACAGTTGAGAAATACCCAGCTGAGCATTTGGGAAGCACGTGTTTCACGTTGTCATAGATTCCAGCGGACGCCTGCAATTTCCTCAGCTGTCCTAGCATCTAGTTACAAAGAAAACCTTTCTGTTTTCTTAGTTTTCCTTTTGACTGAGAGGATCACTTAGGAATTCAAGTGCACCAAGCTTAGAGTGGAGGAAAGAAAAATAAAGATTACCTTCCCCATCGTGTGTGTGTGTGTGTGTGTGTGTGTGTGTGTGCGTGCGCATGCGCGTGCCATCGCGCATGCTAGACATAGTGCATGTGTGCATGTGAAGGTCTGAAGTTGAGATCTGGGCTCTTCCTCTGTGGAGGTAGTCTCAGTTGAACCTGGCCGGAACTTGCTGATTGGGCTAATCTAGCCAGCCAGCTTGCTCTGGATTCTGCCTTCACGTTTGGAGGGCTGGAGTTTCAGGTTTCCTTCCATTGCCTACCTTGTCTTTATGTGGGCTCTGGGGATCTGAAATCAGGCCCTCATACTTGCATGTTTAAGTACTTTATCCATGGAGTCATCTTCTCAGCCCAGGAATGTTTCTTAATCTTCTGGAGGCAGCAAGATGAAGAGCTATGCAATGAAAGAGCGACAGACTTCAGTGGGACTGGTCCGCTCATCCAGAGGACTTAGAGCATTTAATGTTGCTCAACAGCCCCCCTCCCGCCCCCAGTATTTCTCACTAGACTCACATAGTCAACTTTTTTGAAGTCTTCCTTGAACATTAGGAGACTTGTGGTCTGCTGGCTCAGGACCAACTTGCTTGTGAGACTGTGAACACAGTTCTAGGTCAGCCCTCACGTTTTCTCCATAATTTGGCAGAGTTAAATAAATGATGAGGTCTTCAAGCCTTAGTTTTCTTCCCTCTGTTTCGTTTCTGAATGGAATTCAACACCGCTACTCCTAGGGCTGAAAGGAATTTCTCCTAATAGAAAAACAACATCCTCGGCTCAGGCAGGTGACACAGGGCAGCCTGGGTCCTTATGGTATGGTCTGGCCTGCCTGAAGCATCCACAGGTCTCCCTGGCGCCTTGTGGTACAGATGGGTGGGTGCCAATATGATGAGTGAGTGTCTGGTGGTGAAACGGGACAAAGAGGCAGAATGGTTCATGTTCTACGGTAAAAGGCAGTTCTGAAGAAGGGACCACGGTGACATCTGGGCCTGGGCTGCTGCCCCCTATCATGCTGGGGACCATGACAGCCGGGGTCTGTGACAGCTGAGGTCTGTGTTAATATCCGTGACCCACGTTGCCACCAAGGTCAGGCACTGGAATGCCTGGGGTGTGGGCTGCCACCTTTGGGCATTTTAGTGTTCAAGAACCGTGCCACCAACACCAGGCCATGTTGATCTGAGTGACCTGTGCTGCCACTGGGAGACATGATGACATTCAGGCCTGAGCTGCTATGGGGGGCCACGTCCTGGTCCATGGCCCTGCAGCAGCCAGGGTCTGCGTTGATGTTCATGGCTTTAATACTGGTCAAGCTCTTGAGTTCATGTTGGTGTCCGAGGGCCATGCTATTACTAAGGCCATGCTAATCTGGATGGCCTGTGCTGCCACCTGGGGTCAAGGTGACATCTGGGCTGTGGCATGGGGTCATGTCTGGGTCCATGGACCTACAGCAATCAGGGTCTAGGCTGATGTCCACGGTTCATGTTACCAGAGGGATTCATAGGAATCATGCATGTTGAAATCCCTGGGTCATGCTGAGCCAGCCCTACCTCTCTGGCCTCGGGATAGCTGACTCCGCCCTTGGCTGTATTTTAGGTATGAGTGCTCTGGCTGCACACATGCCTGAATGCCAGAAGAGGGCATCAGATCCTATTACAGGTGGTTGTGAGACACCATTTAGGTGCTGGGAATTGAACTCAGGATCTCTGCAAGAGCAGCCAGTGTTCTTAACCACTGAGCCACCTCTCCAGCTCCCTGAGCTGAGGTTTCTTGTCACAAACCTGAGTCGGTCCCACTGCTTCCATTATCTCATGACTTTCTGGGATTTTTACCTTTTTTTTTTTTTTAGTATTTTTTTCCCAAAATGTGCAACGTTAGTACCAGCACACCCCAAAGTATTTTTCTCTCATATAAGATATATTTGACTAGCTATATAATTTTTTAATTTATTTATTTATTATGAATACAACACCCTACCTCCATGTACACATCAGAAGAGGGCGCCATATCTCATTACAGATGGCTGTGATCCACCATGTGGTTGCTGGGAACTGAACTCATGACCTCTGGAAGAGCAGTCAGTGCTCTTAACCTCTGAGCCATCTCTCCAGCTCTAGCTATATAATTTCATATTTCAAGTTATTTTTTCTCTAAAATTTTTAAGGGTATCATTCTAAATTTACAACTTGTGTTGGACATGAAAAGCTTGTTATCACTTCGAAATCCCTTTCTGTACCTTTGAATTAATTCTACCAGAATTAAGAACACACACACGTGAAAGTTGAGTCCTTAACTTAAGGATCCTTCTCTGGTCTCTGTCGAGCTGAGATGACAGGCGTGAGCAGCCACACCCAAGTCATCACTGCTTTTACACTGTTTATAATCGACATTAAATTTTGTCTTTCTTTAGGGTGCTTTCTACCCCACAGTCCTAATTTTCCAGTTCCAGCAGTCTTTTAAAATAGACATGCTGCCTGTAAAATGAAGGTATTTCAAGGCGGAGCACTGCTGTGTTAAAACTCAATACCGTGGCACTGAATGGCTGACCCAAGATCGCTTAGTATTACTATCTTGACTGAGGGAAAGCTCATTTCTTGGCGAATTTTACGCCTTGAGGGGAAGATCCCTGGCTGAAAACTCACTTTGCCTACCCCTGTCTGGAGCCACCCGTGTACCGTGTGAGTCGCCAGACTTGCAGGTTCCGCCCTCCTCAAAACGCCTTCCGGTCGGGGCGGAGTATGGACCACCCGCAGAGTGCACTACAAGGCTCGGTGGTCCCGGGCCATCAGCAGCTGGGGTACTGCTGAGTCTGACACCGCAGCACACCTGTAGAATCAGAGACTCTGGGACCAGGAATCCCGAAGGACTCGGTGTCCCGATCGATTTCCCGGCAAGATCAGATTTCGGAGCATCAATTGACACAACTCCAAATTTGAGCGGGTCTCTCGTTCGCAACGCGCACGCTCGCGCTTGCGCAGTCTTCTAACCAGGGAGCCTTCCGCGTCCGGTTGCCATAGAGACCGCAGTTGTCCCTCCTGGTTCTTTCAGAGTCAGGATCTCCAGTTGGGGTAGGGAGGCTCCCACCTTAAATTGTGTTCTTGGAGGTACTGAGGTAAGTGAACCCCGATCCACTCACTGACCCCTTCTCCCTACACACAGCCATGTGTTTTTTTGGGGGTATCATCCATCAGTCTCTGAGACTACTCACATTTGTCCAAAGTTACATCTCAGGAAGCCACGCTGAGACAGACTTGGGAGAGGCCATAGGTGAGACTGACTGGATTGGAGAGCTCAGGAGTGCCTAACAGGGGCTTCATGAGCCCCATTGCTCAGCCTAGTCAAGATCTGACTCTATCCTTGGTTGGGAAGGATTCAGAGGCCCCTAGGATAGGTGTTGGGGGGCCCAGAAGGGGAGCCCCTCAGAGCTCAGCTTTGTCTATGGAAGGCAGATTGATGGCTGTTCAGAGCCAGGGGACCACATTTTCTTCTTTCATGACTGTCCAACTCCACTAGCTGACTTCTCCTATGCCCCCCTTCTTTGTAACATAGTCACCATGCCCAGATGTTGGCTTACAGATGTCACTCCTGTTTGTTCCTTAGAGAACACGTCTGGGTTCATGTATTGGGAAGAACACTGCTTGTCTTACTTAGAGCTTCTATCTTTGTGATGAAACATCATGGCCAAAAAGCAAGTTGGGGAGGAAAGGGTTTATTTATTTGGCTTACACTTCTACACCATAGTTCATCATCAAAAGGAGTCAGGACAGAAACTCAGACAGGCAGGAACCTGGAGGCAGGAGCAGAGGCAGAGGCCATGCTTCCTTCCCATGGCTTGCTCAACCTGCTTGCTTACGGAACCCAGGAACACCCACCCAAGGATGGCACCACCCACCATGGGCTGGGCCCTCCCCGCATCAATCACTGATTAAGAAGATGTTCTACAGCTGGAACTTATGGGGGCATTATCTCAATTGAGGCTCCCCCTTTTCAGTTAAGGGGGACACTGTAGCTTGTGTCCAGTTGACATAAGACTAGGCAGGACACTGCTCTGAGATCCAGCAGCTCTTCATTCTCTAAAAGACACACAGGAGAATGTCAATAGCACTCTGTGACAGCCCTAAGTGAGAAGAGCTCGCGCATTCATAAGCAGTGGAAAAGGTTGGCTTTTATGTAGTTGCCTGGCACACTACATAGCAGTGAGAATGGGTGAACTACACTGCAAGCAGCCAGACTACTGTTGTGAACATGACGCTAAATAAAAGCCACCGGATGCAAAAGGAAACACTGAGCATGGTTCAAAACCAAAGGAACTTACCTGTAGCACTATCCAAAGATCAAGTTAGTCATCAGCCTGTGTGTCTGGGAGTGTGAACATGGTTCAAAACCAAAGGAACTTACATGTAGCACTATCCAAAGATCAAGTTAGGGATCAGCCTGTGTGTCTGGGAGTGTGAACATGGTTCAAAACCAAAGGAACTTACATGTAGCACTATCCAAAGATCAAGTTAGGGATCAGCCTGTGTGTCTGGGAGTGGCAACTAGGGGCTAGAAAGGTTTGGCATGCTGGTAACACTGATTTCTTGCTCTGGGGGCTGGCTACACAGCATGCTTGGTTCAGATTATGATTTGTGCATGTTTCAGTATGAGTGCCACGTTCAGATGATGTTGCTTTCATTTAATGCAAATGATCTGTGTTTGACCAGGACTTCGGAATTCTCAAATGGCTAAACTGCTGCAGTCTCCACCCAAGTTCTTTCCCGCAGAGTGGTACATTGCTAACAAAAGCCAGTACCACAGAGCGGAGGCCCAAAGGTGCCGATCTGAACGCCTGGTGGCAGAGAGCCAGAGGCTTGTGGATGAAATCGAGAAGACCACCAGGAAGTCTCAGAGTGATGTGAACAAGAAACTTGGTAAGACAATGTGTTTAGAATGTTTGTGGCCGCATCCTGATGAGGGTATTGGGGGCTAGCTATAGTGTCATGTTTGGTGTGGCAATGTGTCATTCTTAAAGGTTGGGGGTGGACAGAACATGTTCATTCTACAGGTTCTGTGTTTAAGACCAGTGCCTTGAGACAGACACAATACCACCATCTGATTTCAGCCATCTATCATTCATTTGCTAGTTTGGCTCCCATTCATTGATAGCATGGATGGACCATATATTGGGACCACCAGAGGGGACGATCAGAGTCTGTACCTTTATGGGTTCCCACCTCGAAAGGAGAAAGGTATGAAAGTCATTGGTCAATATAGAACCAGACAGGTGCTGAGTGCAGAGAGCTCAGCTGGGGGTGGGGCAGGCACTGCAGAGCTGGGGAAGTTCCTAGAGATAAACATTTGAGCTTCGTTTTACAGGAAGAACAATTCAATCTTAATAATTCCATGCTGAAAAACAGCACTTAAAAAATGGTGATCTTACCGGGCAGTGGTGGCGCACGCCTTTAATCCCAGCACTCAGGAGGCAGAGGCAGGTGGATCTCTGTGAGTTCTGAGGCCAGTCTGATCTACAGAGCGAGTGCCAGGATAGCCAGGGTTACATAGAGGAACTCTGACTTGAAAAACCAAAAAACAATGGTGATTGTAAAAAAAACAAAACAAAGTAAATCCATAAATGTAAAATAAAATGGACAGTGATCAGCAAAACACTTAAAATGTAAAAGCCAGAGGCTAATCAATTTGGGTGGTTAATGGGCAGGGAGGGAATAAAGGGGATGGAGGTAAAACGAGAGGGAGTGATGAGGACTTTCACAGTCTGCATCTTACATGTCACAGATTCACTGAGGAATTTAAAATCAGCTGTTTACACCCCATTACAAGAAAGTTAAGTTTAGGGCTAGCCTGGTCTACACAGTGAGTTCCAGGACAGTCAGGGTTATGTAGAGACCCTGTATTAAAAGAAAACAACAACAACAAAAATAAATAAATAAATAAATAAATAAATAAATAAATAAGAACTAGCAAGGGGCTGGCAAGATGGCTTGGCTGGCAACCTGACTTTGCTGTTCAGAACCTGGGTAAAAGGGGGAGGAAAGAACCAACTTTAGAAACTTGTCCTCCAACATCCACATGTATGCAGTGGCACATGTGCCCACATGCTCACATCGTGTGTACATGAAAACAGCAGCAACACAAAACAGAATAAAATAAACCAAAGGGTTAGGGTGCAGCTCAGTGACAGAGTATGTTTGTCAGGCCCAGCACTGAAACACACCAAGACCTACGGAATGCCTTGGAGTAGTGCTAACAAGAGATGTGCAGTTCTCCACTGAAAACTACAGCCCATTACTGCAGCTGTCAAAGAGGTCAAAAATAAATGCAGGATATGGAAATTAGTGCATAGCAAAATTCAGTATTTTAGTTACCTCACAGGGTGACCACTAACCCGATTTTTAATGCTACCAATTGACCTATAGCTTCAATACAATGGCAATTAAAAACACCACCAGGCTTCCCGGCAAGCTGCTTCGGCTTGAAGGAAAAGTTACACCCTAACCCCCACTTCATCATGCACCTACAAAAGCAATCTTGGTGTGTATATGTCTAAATGGGAAAGGTAAAACCATGAAACGTTCAGAGGAGGGTTCCCCCCCCCCCCCAGACAGATGCTCACTCTGTAGACTAGGTTAGCCTTGAACTCTCAGGGATCTTTTGAATCCTGAGATTACAGGAAGGAAACTATAGTTGAGAGGGGATCACATACCCATCAGAATGGCTAGTGAGAAAGAAAAAAAGAAAGGAAAAGTGCCAGGTGTTGGGGAGGAAGTGGAACCCCGGGTGGCACAGTTAGAACCCGTTAGCTGCTGGAAGGATGGATTGGTACAGCACTTTAGAAAGTGGTGGCGGTATCCAGTAAAGCCGGGTGCGCAAAAACTTTCACACTGCTGTTGCACTTTTATCTATGAAACCTAATGTCTATTTACTAAAGATTTATGCTGTAGGGTTTGTCAATAGCAGAGCAGGTAAATAGTACTTCCTTTATGCAGCAAAGAGGCTGGCAGATCTGCAGCTTGATGGAACACCACAGAGGGATCTCAGGAACCTGAGACATTGAGTTAAAAAAAAAAAAAAGGAATACACAAATGGGTACATACCTCTCTCTCCTTCCCTCCCTCCCTCCCTCCCTCCCTCTCTCCCTCCCTCCCTCCCTCCCTCCCTCCCTCCCTCCCTCCCTCCCTCCCTCTCTTTCTCTCTCTCTCTCTCTCCTCTCTGTTTTTTTCAAGACAGGATTTCTCTGTATAGTTTGGAGCCTGTTATGGAACTTGCTCTGTAGACCAGGCTGGCCTCGAACTCATAGAGATCCGCCTACCTCTGCTTCCTGAGTGCTGGGATTAAAGTCGTGCACCACCACTGCCCAGTTTACATATACTTTTCTAAAGATGCATTTTTCAATAAAAATAAAATAACTTAAAATTTCCTGTGCCAGTTTTGGTGGTATGTACATACAGGACTGATGTCTGTCCTTACACACCAGACTTTTGTCTGTCCTTGCAGGCTTTCTGTCTGATGAGTCCTGGGATGGGGTTTGACCCTTAAGGCACTGTCAGACGGGAGGAGGAACAACCCACTTTGACCTTATTTAGTGACACTCAACTTTCCCAATCCTTTGGCCTTTCTCAGGATGGGAAGCTATGGTGTGCCTCTCACTTGGTTCATTTGCTTTCTTTCTGGCTGTTTCGTTCCCTTCGAGATGGTTGACACTTCTCTTCCCATTCATCTCTACTGGAACTCCTCACTGTTTTGCTCTTGGCCCTCTTAGTCTTTTCTCCTCTTCTCTCTCTTTCTTTTTAAAAAGATTTTTTCTTTCATTGTTATATGTATGCATGTGTGTCTGAGTATACTTTTCTGTAGAAAGTGTACTATACTGTATAAAGTATACAGTGTACAAGAATCTACAGAGGCCAGAGAGGGTATCAGATCCCCTGGATCTGGAGTAACAAACAGTTGTGAGTTACCATGTGGGTGCTGGGAACCAAACCCAGGTAGGTCCCTTGGCTTCAAGCTCTTTTTTTTTTTTATTTGCATGGAGTTTTGAGACAGGGTTTCCTCTGTGTGGCTTTGTAGACCAGGCTGACCTTGAACTCACAGAGATCTGCCTGCCTCTGCCTCCCGAGTGCTGGAATTAAAAGTGTGCACCACCACTGCCCAGCTGGCTTCAAACTCTTAATTGCTGAGCTGTCTCTCCAGGCCCAGCCCTTTCTGGACCATCTCCCCTGATCACTCACTCCTTAGAAGTTGCATCACAATCCTCTTTGTTTTACAAATAGAAATCATCCCTATCAGACATATCACCTACATTGCTTTAAGCACCTCAAAATAAATATATCCCAAGACAGATGCGTCAGTGTCCCTCAAAACTTGATTGTATGACTCCTTAGCTTGGTGAGTTATTCTTTCACCAACTTACTCCTTCATCTGTTAAATATGGCCAGTATTGTACTAGATGGTTCCAGGGATAAAGTTGATGAAGATATACACATTCTAGCATAAAAAGAGCAATAAAACCTCAAGAGACCACTGAAGTTATTCTGGGTTAAAGCATTGGCAGTAAGAATGAAGAGGAGGTGCACACTAATTAGCAGCAATAATTTATGGCTGATCTTAACAACAGAAGCCATACAGGCTGACAAAGGCAGGGTGTAGGAGTTGGTGCACAGAAGCGGGAGCGGCAGCCGTCAGGTGAGTGGAAGGGGAGTGCGCTGGGGCTGGGGCAAGCCTGAGGGACCTTGAACTGGGAAAGTGCAGTCCAGTAGGTAGCCCATGAGAGATTAGGAGAAATGGAGAGGGATCGGGGAGTCATGGCAAGAGGTGATGGAGGGCGGCTGTGTAGATGGGGTTGGTAAGAGGATGTGCTGGGGCAGCAAAAGGGGAAGGGCACAGAGAGGGTCAGGGGTGGGAACAAAAGGGCTGGGTGTAGGGTCGTGGACTACAAGAAGTGAGGATTTTGTGGGTGAGGACGCCTTCCCTGTATGGTGCCTCTCTAAGCCCCGGGGAGGCTCAGAGGAGAGTGGAAGTGTGTTTGAACGGGTGGCTTGGAGATCGCGGATGGCGCGGATGGCGTCTGAGGCCATCTAGTAGGGCAGTGAAAGATGCTCGGTGGATGGGGTGGAGGCCAGCTTCACAGCAGGGAGACTTCAGTTTGTGTGATGGACGCAGGCCCTGGATGCAGGCATTCTTTTTCTCTCATAAAACTCCAGCCAAAGAACAGAAAAAGATTCTTGAAAGCTTCGCCCCCAGGACAAGAGCGGGCGGAGCCGAAGCAGCAGCACAAAGTGATCGACACTGGATGCCGGAAGCTGGAAAGCGAAGAGCAGCTACACACACAGGCGCTATGGACAACTGGGGTGGGCCGGCGACACGGAGCTAACTGATTCACGATGCAGAAACCTTGAAATATGTCAAGCTGGGTGCATCCAGCTTCTGCTGAGGCTGGAGATTCAAGGCAGAGATGGAAACACTGTGTGTCGCAAATCTTTAAAAGGAGCCCCTTCTCCATTCATTCATTCCAGCTTGCCCTCATGCCGGCAGAACACCTGAAGTCAGACTCAGTGAACAGCTGCTTTACCTGGCTTCAACATGTTCCCTGACCTGACAAGGACTTGGAAGATCTGTATATGGAGAAATTAAGTGGCTTGAAAAGGAGGCTCTGCAGATATGCGTGTTTGGAGGATCTCCAGGGAAGTGCGTGGGCCCTGCTTTATGGTTCTTTTCAAAAAGCATTCTAGTGGGCAAGCGCTGTCCCCACAGACAGAGCTTCCGAGCAGCATTTCAGCACATGTGTTATGCACTCAAAGAAGATTTTCAGCATCACGCGGAAACTCTGGAGGCAGTATAGCGGGCAATGAACAGATGCTCCGGACTCATGAAGATGCTGCAACCTGAAAAAGAGACATCACAGGAATGAAGGGTCGTGGAAATGAAAATCAGGAAAAAGCTAAACTTCAAGAAAAGCATTAAAAGATAAAACTGAGAGCTGGGCATTGGTGGTGCAAGTCTCTGATCCCAACACTTAGGAGGCAGAGGCAGGCTGATCTCTGTGAGTTTGAGGCCAGCCTGGTCTACAGAGCGAGTTCTAGGACACATTCTGAAGCTACACAGAGAAACCCTGTCTTGAAAAACCAAAAATAAAATAAAATAGAATAATTCTCCAAGAACAATGAAAAAAAAAAGGAGACAAAAGATAGGCAAACTGGAGTCTCAGTCTGGGAGGCTCAGTGATCAATGGGGATTCTGGAGTGATAACAGAGAATCGAGAAGGAGAAGAAATTATCCATGACAAAACTTTTTTGAGCAAGTTGATGTCTGTTGTTTGGCACAGTAAGATTGACACCAGTGTGAGGTTTCAGAGCATAAGGAAAATGGAGGAATTTGAAAGAGCTGCCAGAGAAAAAGAACCGGAAAGGTCAGGACCATTTCACTCTTGTCCACAAAACTCTGAAAACTAGAAGGAAGCAGAGACATCAGACATCTGAATGAAGTGGGTTTACACACCACAAGCTAGTACACAGCTGAGCACCAGGAAATGCCAACAGCAAGGGTAGCAGAAAGGGGCGCCCGGGCTTGCAGCTTTTCAAAGACTGTAGCTCCTACACATGTACGTCTTAGGAAGTCCCTGGCGGGTGTGCTTCTGTGTGTCGAAGGGTCCAATTGAGGAGGAAGAAACACAGCTCAGGAAACGGGATTCCAACGCCTGAGAAATGCACAGGGGATTCCTGGAAACAAGACAAAAGACTCATGCGGTGGTACAGAGTCGGTCACCTGGTCACAGCAGGATGAGAGAGGGCCCTGTGAGAGATGTTCTCAGAAGGGAAGAGTCAGTCATCAGTAGGTTACTAGACTAGTTGGGGTTGATTGACAGGATACCAGCAGTTCTGCCAGAAAGTTTGAGTAAGCATTAGTAATTAATACAATAAAGTGAAAGTGTTACTTAAAAATAGATTTTATTTTTATGTGGTGTGTGTGTGTGTGTGTGTGTGTGTGTGTGTACATATGTGGGTGCATTGCCTGTGAAGACCAGAAGAGGGCATCAGATCCTCAGAACTGGAGTTACAGATGGTTTGAACCACCTAATGCAGGTTCTGGGAGCTGAGCTCTGGTTCTCCGCAAGAGCAGCAAGCACTGAGTTGTCTCTCCAGCCTGAAGCGGTTGCTATACTAACCACCTCATTATCAGTGTGTTTCCTATAACTCAGATATGTGCAATCTCATCTTCTCTGAGAAGGAAGTTATTTGGGCTGGGGAGATGGCTCACTGTGTAAGATTGCTTGCTGTGCAAGCATGAGGACATGAGTTCAGATCCCCAGCACCCACATAAAAAGTCAATTACTATTTGTAATTCCAGAATTGTTGGGGGCAGAGAAAGGAGAATTGTTAGGGCTTGCTAGCCACCAGGTTCAGTAAGAGATCTGGCTTCTGTGTATACATAACACACACACACACACACACACACACACACACACACACATATGCATATAATACAGCACGACAGCACACACACAGACATGCACATGCTAATGCTATTTTAGGGAGAGGGCATGGATAACTACACAAGTTTAAGATTTAAATGTGAAGCTACTCATTCTGAATTCATTACACACACACACACACACACACACACACACACACACACATACACACCTTTGAGATAGGGTCTCAGTGTGGCCCAGGCTGGTTTGCACTAACTATGCAGCAAAGAGAGAGAGAGTGACCTTGAGTTTCTGATTCTCCGGTCTCTACCTCTCAGGTCCTGGGATCACAGCCTTGTGTTACCACACCCAGTTTGTGTGGGTGCTGGGAATTGAATCCAGGGTCTCCTGCATCTTAGTCAAGCTCTTTACAACCCAGCTGATCAGCATTTAAAAAATGTCACAAGTGCTGGGTGTGGTGAAGTACATCCTTAGTCTCAATACCTAGGAGGCAGAGGCAGGTGGATTTCTTTGAATTCCAGGCCATGCTTTTTTTTAAAAGATGGTGGCTACAAGTAGTGACAGAAAAGTCTTGAAAAGTCATCTAGGGTAGGAGTAGGGCTCAGTGAGCAAGGGAGAGGCCTGGGTTCAATTGCTGCCAGCACCACAGCCAACACTCACAGTAGTCTCCACCAAGAGCAGACACAGCTAGGTGTGACCTCTGTGTGCTTCAGAGCAGAGACTTGAGGAGATCAAGTTCTGGAAGAAGGAGTTAGATGATAAGCTTGAACAGCTCGTGCACCAGACGGAGGATCTGCTCACCTACAAGGTCCGCCTGGAGAAAGCCCTGGAGAGCTTCAAGGAGCCTCTGCACATCACAGAGAGGTGCCTGGCCTACAGGTGAGTCACCTGCTGTGGGAGACTCAGCACCAGGGGACAAAAGCTGACTGTACTAGCCTCTAGCTGGTGCAAGCAATCTGGCAGGTGTTATGTTGGAGCTGGGATGGGGCCCATGGTGTCTGTGGAAGGAACACAGCATGTGGGTCATGCCTAAACTCTGCTGTCCTCTAACTAAAAATATATTAGGGTCCAGTTTTCTGTGAGTGTCAAAGAATTAGAAAGTCACAAAATGAATCCTAAAATGGTTTCTCCTTCTGTCACCTAAGAATATTTTGAGATTCATTTTTATTTTATGTAAGTGTGTTTTGCCTGCATGAATGTCTGTGTACCAGGTATTGCAGTGCCAGAAGAGTCCAGAGGAGGGCGCTAGGTCCCCTTGGAATTGGAGTTACAGACATTTTTAGCCATCATGTAGGCGCTAGGAATTGAACTCGGGTTCTCTGGAAAAGCAGTCAGCACTCTTATCTCCAGTCTCCTCTCCCATGACTTTTAAGTGGTTTAGATAGGCCAGTCAGTGTCCATTGGCATGATGTGCTTCAGTGTGAGGGTGTTCCAGTTGTGTTTTGTTGTCTCACAGAACATGGTTTTTAATCCCTAGGAAACCTCATGACTTGAGATGGCAACCTAAGCTCCAGACATTCTATGTCCCTGGCAAGTAGGAATAAGCAGAGTTTGGCATTCACCATTTCTCTGTACTTGTGTCCCACTGACCAGAACATAATCACACGACTACACCACGGTTGGCTTCAGTTGGGGTAGCCAGGTGCTCAGCTGAAGTATCAAGGGTTCCATTTCCAGGGAAGAGGGTGAGAAAGATCCCGCTACAGGCGCTGGGAGACACAGCCTGCGGGGTGCACAGAACACCCTGCTGTGTAGAGTGCCTGGGCACACCTCTTATGACCTGTAAATTCAGGGTTAGCATTATTTTCTTACCTTCCTAGCTGACCCCGATTTCTAGACCTGTTTCCCATGTCTGGTTGGAGAGTCATGGTGAACTGATGAGTCTGGTTTTCTCTTTGGGCAGGGTCTCACTTTGTAGCTCAGGCTGGCCTAGAACAATTTACCACTGGCAACTTAGCAAAGTCTAGAACTCCACATCGTCCCACCTCAGCCTCAATGCTGTCCCACCATGCCTGGCTCTCGGTGGTAGGTTTGCTCCAGCAGAGGCCTTTCCAACCCAGCATATTATCCATACTGACTATTTTCATTTTGAGATAGAGGCTTGTGTAGACCAGGCTGGCCTCACATTCACTGTGTACTTGAGGGTGGTTTTGGATTCTTGCCCACACCTTCTGAGTGCTGGGGTTGCCGGCATGTACCAACATGTCTCGTGTATATGAACTAGGATCAAATCCAGGCCCTCATGAGTGTTAGGCAAGCATTCTGCTGTACTCCCGGCCCCCTATTGGTGTTTGAATGCCCATGTCCAAATCTTGAGTTTCATAGGTCACCCCAAGCTTCAAACCTTGTAATTACAGCCCTGAGCCCCAACAGCTTCAGGGTAAAGTTCAAGGCTCTTAACTTAGCAGAGTTTGTCATAACTGGGCCCCAGAGAACTCTCCAGGCCCTGAAAGAGAGAATCTTGGGAATGCTGAGCCCTCTTCAGGTTCCCAAATGCCAGGAGCCCAGTTCCCCCATGACCTTAGCCCTGACCCTGTCCAGCAAGCAGGCAGTGGTCCCCAAAATAGATTTAGAGAGCATGTGAAGACAAGGGCAGGCAGTGACAGCCCACCCACAGGGAGCTCCTAAGCCCAAGGCTAACTATAATGCAGAGGGTGCTGAACTGGTGAGCATGTACTGCGTGTGTGTGTGTGTGTGTGTGTGTGTGTGTGTGTGTGTGTGTGTGTGGGCATAGGGACACTGCGTTTTATCATGTCCATTCCTTGGCACACTCTATGAAGTTATCCCATTTACAGAGGGGACATCAAGACCCAACTGTTACATAACACACCTCAGTCTCCCAGCAAATGGCCAGGGGATTCCCCCACCCAGGTACTACCAAGCAGGATAGAAATAGCAGAGTATCTGGTAGTGAGGTGGTCTTGGGGAGTGGTATAGCCTGGTGCTTCTAACTAGAAGCACATGCAGTGGTGAGCATGTGACACTGGGTAGGTCAGTTCACTCCTCTGACACTCGGTTGTCCCATACGTTTTTAAAAGGTTGAGGGGAAAGGCTGTGGGTGAAGTTTAGCGTAGCACAGGTGGCCAGTATGCTGCAGAGGCTGGGTTCCTTTAAGAGGGAATATTTACATTAAAACAAAACCAAGCCTCACAGTGCAAAAAAAGTGTCACACAGCCAGGGCTCGATGGTATAATACCAGCATTGGTGCTCTTTGTTACTAACACTACAGCAGAGCTTTTATTTTCCTTCCTTTTTGAATGCAATTTCTTGTCGAAAACCAAGACTGGGACCAAGGGAAGAAACACCTGTCTGTGAAAGTCTAGGTCAAAAGAGAGTTGTTTGCAACGAGTAAGTACGAAGGGCAAGACTTTAGAGCAGATGGCCAAACTGAGCAGGAATAGCCAGCAAGCGGGACATACCTTCTCAAGTCCCAGCACTAGAGGTCTGAGGCAGGAGGATCAGGAGACTCGCCTGGGATACATAGGAAGACCCTCTGTCTTAAAAATCAACCAATCAGGCAGAGCCAGCCAGTCACCAAACAAACAAAAATCAAACAAATCAAAGGGCGGGGAGTGTTCATGTAGGGTTTTCAGGCCAGGTTTCTGCGCGTGTTGTGAATGTTTTGAGAGACTCAGGTACGAAGTAATATCCCACGCTCCTGCCCCTCCCCGCTAGGGAGCAGCGCGTGGGCATCGACCTGGTGCACGACGTGGTGGATCAGGAGCTGGTGAAGGAGGCCGAGATCATCCGAGGCGTTATGGCCCTGCTGAAACGCACAGTGGAGGAGACGACGGAGCAGATCAGGTACCGCAGACCCCACCCGAGTTCAGGGAACCGGTGTGTCACACCTCCACAGACGGTCTGCGCCCCCCTGGGGTGGAACTCTGGCATGGAGTCCGGTTTTCTGCCTCCCCCACTGGCGCTCTCTGGTGGCCAGCGGATTGTGGCGGCATCTCACCAGGGTGACTCACTGGAGTCCTTTGTGGCCACGCTGACCCACCCCTTGGTTCGATTTTCAACTGAGGCTTGCTCTCCAAGCGTCAAATGGCACGTGTGTGCATTGGGGACGAGGAAGTGGGGAGCTAGGAGAAGCCGCTGAAAGGCCTAGTTTCAGCTTCGTTTTCCAGGGCCTCCCTTGACTCTGCAGGCGTCACCAGGCCTTTCCCCAGGGAGAAACCCGGTTTGCCTTCTTCCTTCAGGCTGAACCGCTCTGCCAAGTACAACTTGGAAAAGGATTTGAAGGATAAGTTTGTGGCCCAAACTATCGACGACATCTGCTTCTCACTCAACAATAACTCACCAAATATCAAATATTCTGAGGATGTGGTGAGAATCGAGCCCAAGTGAGTGGGACCTTGAGGCTGGTCTAGGCGGTGCTGGGAATATCCGGGTCCTTTCAGTCTGACAGAGCCAGGGGATACATCCTGTAGCCCCTCGGAGCCAGGGGGCTTGGGACGAGGCATCTGTTAAATGGTTTTACCCTGCCCCTGCCCAGAGCCTTCCCTCGCTTTAAGAAAGACTGGTACAGCATGCCCAAAGACTTGCAATGTATTCTTTCATCTATTTATATTTTAACAAGTGGAGCTTGTTAAAACTGTAGTAATGGGTGAATAATAACTCCCCACATCAGTTCTTTTCCAAGATTACCAGTTAAGTGCAGATTCATAGAAACACATGCACATTTAACACTCAGGTCCATTTTGTTTAGTTTGCAAAAATATGTGCCTTTTGTGTACATCTAATTTGTGTGTGTGTGTGTGTGTGTGTGTGTGTGTGTGTATGGGTGAGTCCACTCGTGCCCATGTGGAAGTCAGAGGACACCTTGTGGGAGTTGGTCCTTCTACCACGAGAGTCCCAGGGATTCCCTCAGGTCAGTAGGCTTGGCGGCAGGCAGTTACCCATCTCACTGGACCCTTAACTTACATTTTTCAATTAGTATTATATGGTAGAGCTAACTCACTCGTATCTGACTTTTTAATTAACTATACAAGTATAAAATACATACAGCAAATACTAAATACAAAGTTCAACAATTATCATTGTATTAGCATATTTTAATGTATAAAATATAGAAAGATAATGTACCCCCAAACAGAGCTTCTCAGAATAGTAAATGCTCTCTTCTCATGATCTCGGGTGGGTTGAGAAGCCAGACACTGCTTAGTTGGTGGCCTGGCTCAAGGTGTCCTTAGGTGGAAGTGAAACTGGGGGCTGGGGTTTAGCCATCTGAAGGCTCCTCTGGGGACTGGTTGACTTCCAAGGTGACTCGTGGGATGATGTGGGCCCCAGTTCCTGACTTTATGAACTTCTCCAAGGACAGTTCATGACACGGAAGCTGGCATCTCTCATCCCAAGTGATGGAAGAGAAAGAGAGGCAAAGGTGTGAGGGAGGCCGGGCGTTGGTGGCGCACGCCTTTAATCCCAGCACTTGGGAGGCAGAGGCAGGCGGATCTCTGTGAGTTCGAGGCCAGCCTGGTCTACAAGAGCTAGTTCCAGGACAGCCTCCAAAGCCACAGAGAAACCCTGTCTCAAAAAACCAAAAAAAAAAAAAAAAAAAAAAAAAAAAGGTGTGAGGGAGAGGGATCTAAGAGAAGCCATGAGCTTTGTAACACCTGACTCTCAGAAGCAGCATCTCTTCTTTGGACTTGTGAGAAACAAGTTGTCAAATTTGCTCTCATTCTTTGTTTTCTTTAATTTATTTATTTATTAATTAACTGTGTGTACAGCATTCTGTCTTCTGCATGCCAGAAGAGGGCACCAGATCTCATGATAGATGACTATGAGCCACCATGTGGTTGCTGAGACTTGAACTCAGGATCTCTGGAAGAGCAGCCAGTGCTCTTAACCTCTGAGCCATCCCTCCAGCCCCTGCTCTCATTCTTAAGACACGAGAGACAGGGACTCTGGGGACTAGTCAGAGGCTGGCTCTAGTCACAAAGTGGAGAAGCCTCAGGCAGTCCTCCAGGGCGGAGAGAAAGAACAGAGGACCCAGTTGCTACCATAGAAACCTTTCTATCTTCTTCCTCTTTCCCCTCCTCGTCCTCTTCTTCTGCATCTGATTCTTGAGACAAAGCTTTTGATGTAACCCAGGCTGGCCTCAAACTTGAGATTCTTTTACCTCAGCCTCCCTCAGTTCCTTCTGCCTAATACATTTTTTTCTACTCCCCCAAAGTAGACACTCTCTTGACTTCCTCTAATAGGGTTGCTTGCTTATAATTCTGTGGTGTGTGTTTAGAATAACATTTTTTAGGAAACCAGAGAGATGGCTCAATAGTTAAGAGTGCTTACTGTTAGTATTCAGGCATCTGGACTGGCCTGACTTGGGGTTCTGACAGGATACACCCTCAGCTGCAACAACTAAGAGCCTCGGCCTGTGCATATTCACTATGTTCCCTTTTAAAAGGGCCCTGTCTAGCTCCCATCCTTTCTGTCTTTCTTTCTCTGTCTCTCTCTCTCTGCCTTCCTTTCCTCTCTCCCACTGCTTCTGTTCCCGGAGGCCGGTCCCCCTCCCCCCTTTTTATGATTCCTTTCCCTAATTAAGAAAAACCCTCTGCTCAACCATGTTGCATGGCATGTTTCTGTCATGTGCTGCTTTTCTTAAACTGCAACACTTACTACTCTTACAGAGGACCCAGGTTCTAGTCTCAGCACCCACATGGTGGCTTACCGCTGTCTGTAACTCCAATACCAGGGATACCCTCTTCTTGCTTCTGCGGGCACCAGGCCTGCATGCAAAGACATTTATGCAGGCAAAACACCAATGCACATAAAGCAAACACAACACCTTCAAATAACATTTATTAAACTATTTATCAAGGTTGCTAACAGTTCCTCATCTAACTAGCTGTCTGTTTAACTCCTGGCTTCTCCTTACTCAGTGTGCTAGGTTGCAACGATTATTGCTCTTTTATTTTGTATCAGCTCTTATTGTCTCCAGCTGTGTGATCGTTCATTCATTTCTCTGGGCTTGTTTTCTCCTTTGTGAAGTTGGAGTCATAGAAGTAGCTTAGTAAGCTTCCTGGGGGATGAAACGAGGTGATGCCTTTAGGTACTCAGTGTCTGGCACAGACATGGTAGGTTTCCGGTGGAAAACATCCTAAGTACTTGTGGGGTTGGAAACAGCTTAGTTTCCAGTAATACTCAGGAGTTGCCTTGCTACCCCAGTGCAAGTGAGAAACTTTGTTTCAGCTCAGTGAGTCTGGAGGACTGGCTGGACTTCTCCAATACCAACGTAGAGAAGGCAGACAAGCAGCATAACAACTCGATGACGCTGAAGACCCTGGTGGACCGCATCCTGTCTCAGACGGCCGGTGACCTACGCAGACAGTGTGATGTGGTAGATACGGCATTCGTGAACGGGCTGAAGGAGACCAAGGATGCCAGGAACAAACTGGCTGATCATCTGGCCAAGGTGAGGTCCCTGGGGACACACTGTATTCATGAGGTCTTTCCAAGGAAGCATAAATGTCTGTGTGTGCTGGGCTCTGTCAACACTCCCTATGCAGAGGAGAGGATTGTCAAGGAGGCAGAGTCCAGAGGCAGGGAGAGTGGGGGTTGGGTTCCCATCACTGTCTTAGATCCCCCTCATGTAACTGGCAGAGAAAGGCCCTGAACTCATATGAGCCAAAGCACTCAGTTTCTTCAAATCTAGCTCTGGGCCCCGGTTCAACTATCCCTGCCAGTTACCCAGCAAATGGTTTCCAGGAGTCAAAAATAAAAAAGTCTCTGAGGCTTAGAACTTGCAGATTCCCATGGTGTAAATATTCCCATGTGGTCCATCTACAATCTCTGTTTAGCAAAGAGCTGGCAGAGTCACCAAAAATGTCAACATCGGAGCCCACGGGACCCAGCCTCCATACACCTCTTTCCTTTCTTCAGGACCCAGGGGCCTGAGCACGCAGGATCAGTCAACAATCTGAGCCCAGAGACGTGGAGAAGTAGAGTCTAGTGGGTTAGGGCGTCACTTTGAACTTGAAAGATGGAGACCGATATTAGACTCTGGTAGTAGTGAGCTGGAGGACTTGAAGATCCTTCTAGCTCTCTCCATCTCTTGGCCAAACTGTAACATGGAGGCCAGGCCAGGGCTTCTGCAGCTGAGAGAAGCCAAAGCTTCAGGACAGCCATGGCCGGGATGGGGGATGGTTAGATGGGGTGGGGAGTGTACAATGGAGGTCATGCTCCTCACCTGTGTCTTCTAGACAGTAAAGATAAGTAGGTGAGATTGATTTTATAATATTTTACTTAACTTTCAATATGAAAATTATTTTAGGATGCTATTGGGTAATTAATGATGTATTTTAAATGTTTATAATTAACTCTTTGGGGCTGGGGAGGTGGCTAAGTAGGTAAAGTGCTTGATGTACAAGTATAAGGGAGTGCCTGAGCTTGCTTCTCTAGCACCCGTCCGTGTAAAAGGCGGGACTGCGGTGGATGCTGGTGCTTGCTGGGTATGGGTTGTCGTGGAGACCAGTGGATCTCAAGGGCCTGCTGGCCAGCTGGTCTAGTTGGAGTGGTGAGTTCCAGATTCACTGAGAGACTCCGTTTAAAAATAGAAGATGGAGAGCAATAGGGTAAGACAGCCAGCATTGACTTCCAGCCTCCATACATACACACACATGCATATGCACCTACATACACATGTCTAACACACACACACACACACAGACACACACACACATCTTTTAAAATCTAATAATCTAATGCATACAGGACCCAGTTGGTGGCATATGACATTAATCCTGGTACTTGGGAGACAGAGACAAGCAGATCTCTGTGAGTTTGAGGCCAGCCTGGTCTACATAGCAAGATACAGGCCAGCCAGGGCTACATAGTGAGACCCTGTTTCACAGAACAAAACAAATGCATATATACAACATATACAGTCTCTTAGTATACTACACATAAGTAGTACAAATTCAAAGTCATTAAGCGTTTGTGAACAACCATTTTTTTCTGTCTTTAGAGTCTTGAATTTCAAGATCCAATAGAGACACAGACACCTGTGTGTGAGTAAAGTTATGTGGACAGAAGAATAAGCAAGCATAGACTTTGAGTAACTTTGGGGTCCCATATCCCCATTTGGAAGCCTTGGACTTAGGCCCTATAAGGAAGAGGCCCACTTGGCCATCCCTGGTCAGGAAGAGACTTTGCAAGCCCAAAGGACAGTGTTCAGCTCTCCTTTTGTTTGCAATTAACTGTTTACATAGTGAACAAAGCATGTTTAATCCTCTGAAAGGTTTATGATTAAGTAATAGTGTTAAAAATAATCAAATGCCTAGGCTGGCAAATCTTTTTCTATAAAAAAATAAAATAGTAAATATTGTAGGCATGGCATTATGAGCCAAGGGTCATCAATCAATGGTATTACATTGGTATTTATACAGCAGGGAAGACAAAAATTCTTCATTGACAGAAATTCAGTAGAAATAATAATCACAGTGATGGAGTATAGTTTTTAAACAGTGGTCTACTTACAAGGAAAGAGGGATTCTTTGTGAGGAGATAGCATCTTGCTTTGTTCAGATGCAAAGTTGGTGTTTCCTAGGAAATCCCTTGCAAGCATTCATTTGCCAATGCTGAACTGTAACAAGCTATTACATAATTCATCTAAAAGTATCATTTCATTCAGATACGTACTGCCAGGTGATGACAACACGTCAGAACAAATGATTTTAATTGGCTGTGTTCACTTCTTGGGGAGCGCTTGTGGATTTCTGTCAGATGCTTCTCCTCATTGTTTGCCTTTTAGCATGTAAATTCCTCCCAGCCGAGGGTGAGGTCACCGCTCTTTCACTGTGAAGTGAACACTTCAATGTGAGCAATTCCTTTGGCTTGCTTTGAGGTCGGAACCCACTGTTGGGAGTTGGAAAATGTCATTGTAAATATATGCAGGAAAGGAGGTCTTCCTTCTTGCTTTAACTTTGAAAGAACTGAAATGTGGAGAGCATCTTGACCCCAGGGGCAGTCGAGGTGGCTGCACCCTAAGCTGTGTGCCACAGACCATCTTGCCTCAAAATTTTAGGACAATTCAAGGAGGACTGTTTTTGAGACTGCATCAAAAGCTAGTCCCCAAAAACATCCAACATTTGTTAGCAATGGTTGAGGATTCTTCTTATTCAGAAAAATCCCAATCTGAGCCCTGTGCTAAAATAAACCCTACGAAAATGTAAGCGCGGGGAAGCCGTTGAGCTGCAGAGCTGTGGAACACACAGAACCACTGAGCTGCCGTTTCTAAAGAAACAGTGTGACGGGCAAGTCTGAGAGCTAATGAGGTTCACTGCTGACGGAGTTAGTGCAGCATCACATGGCAGAGCCAAACGTTTTATGCAAAGTACATTTAAAATTGCTGTGTATGTATGTATGTATGTATGTATGTATCTATGTATATGTGTAGCATATGTGTACTTGTATGCACGAGCGTGCAGATGTGGAGGTCAGAGGTTGACTTTGAATGACTTCTTCCATTCCTTTCTACTTAACTTTTTGAGACCAAGTCTCTCACTGAACCCACTGACTAGCAAGCAAGCTCTGGGGACCCCCTGTCTCTGATCCCCAACCTCAGTGCTGGGGATACACATGTGCTTCGCCACACCTGGCTTTTACGAAGGTGGGTGATGGGGATCTGAACTCAGTTCCTCTGGCTTGTATGTAGATACTTCAACTGAGCCAGCCATCTCCCCCGACTAATGAATAGTACAAAGACTGACCATGAGCTTTAGATAACTTGCATCTTCACAGGCTCTGTAAACTTGTTTAGCCCAGCCCATTTCTGCTCAACATGTATTAGTACCACAACATCTTAGCAGACTCTACTTCAGGTTATGTTCAATTAGCAATTTCTGAAGTAAGTGTGTATGTGTGTGAGTGTGTGTATATGAGTGAGTGTGAGTGTGTGTGTCTAGAGGTCCATGACAGATGCCTTCCTCTATTACTCTTCCCCTTATGTTTTTGAAGTCTCTTACTGAACCTCGAGCTTGCCAACTTGGTCAGGTTGGCTGGCCGGCCAGTGAGTTCCAGGGAGCCCTCGGTCTCCATGACCATTCCCCAGTATTGGGTTACAGAAGAGCACACTGCTCCCGGCTTTATGTGGATGCTGTGGATCTGACCACAGGTTCTCATGTTAGCATGCGCTTGCCACTGAGCCTCAGCCTGTTTCTCAGCCTTCTGAAAACTGTCACATTGTGTATTCTCAGAGGCTAACTCTTTAGTCACATCCAACTCAGCACTGATGCTTCTCCAATAAACAATATTGAACAGTGTTAGAACGCTGACAACTCATTACGAGAAAAAGAAAACCATATGGAATTATTATACCAAAGAGTGGTTATTGATTTAATGTAGTCCCTGGTCTATATTTTGAGCAAGTCTTTCACATAACAGATAATCCTGCACACATTTCTGCTCTTTGGACACATTTCCTTTAGCTGCTGCCACCAAACACTGTGCAATTAGCTGGGAATGGCTTCCCCGCTTGGCCAGGAAACAAACAGTGTGGAACCTTTGATAGCAGCCTCGTTTTCACTTTGAGACACTGCAGTGGTGGGATTTCCTGATCATTGCTTTCCTGCGAGTTGAGAACATTGTGATTGACACACGGTCTAATGATGTAGAGTGTTGCCATTCTGCGTCACTGTGTAACATGTTTGTTGGTTCTACCCCTAACCCACAGACACGGAAAGCTCCACTGGGCCTTCGGCATGCAACACTTGAGTCCAGTCTTCTGCTCTTACCATGATGTGGACATAGTTTGCCTTGATTTGAATATTTGTGTCCCTTTCAAAATTTATACTGAGCCTTTAATCCCAGCACTCAGGAGGCAGAGGCAGGTGGATCTCTGTGAGTTCAAGGGCAGCCTGATCTACACAGTGAGTTCCAGAACAGCCAGAGCTGTTACACAGAGAAACACTGTCTCAAAAAACCAACCAACCAACCAAAAAAAATCAAAATTTACACAGAAACTGCTCCCCAAGAGGTAGGTCCTCTAGCAGGGGTCCTCAGGGCCCTCACAGAAGGGATGGTTGGAAGTAGGCAGATCTTTGCCTTCTGCCTTCACCATGGGTGGACACAGCAGCAAGGGGCTGTCTCAAACCAGAGAGTTGCCTCAGCAGACACTGCCTGCCTCCAGACCGACTGTGAGAAATCAGTTCCCGGTTCTTATCCTTTTCCCAGTCTTGGTATTTTAAAATAGTAGTAGGAAGGGACAGAGAGAGACGCTGGTAATGCGACAATAAAATGAGATGTCACTGGTGAGGGGATGCTTGGAAAATCCACGGAACTGTGACTGCCTGGCTGTGATTGACAGTACTCTGGGCAACAGTACAACACAATGACAGCATCATGCACAGTCTGTCAACACCCCTTAACTCTGTCCTTGTTCAAAAGTGGCTATAAATAAGCCAACAAACATGGCCGTGTCTCAATACGACTTTACTTTTGGACACCGAGAATGGCACTTTATGTAATTCCCATGGCAGAAAATATTCTGCTTCAGATTTTTCTGTCCCTTAAAATATAAAGCATTTCAAAGAATGCAAGAAGTAGGAGGAAAGGTTTCAGAACATCCATCTGATAAATCAGAGGTATCTGGACAGACACCCCATTGATAACTCTCCACTGGTGTGACTAAGCACATGCAAAAATGCCGGTCCTCTTATGACATCAAGAATTTCAAATTAGGACCTCAGGGGTTAAGAGCACTGACTGCTCTTCCAGAGGTCCTGAGTTCAACTCCCAGCACCCATATCTTGGCTCCCAACCATCCGTCAAGATCTGGTGCCCTCTTCTGTCCTGCAGGCATGTTTGCAGGCAGAACACTGCATACATAATAAATAAATAAACCTGAAAAAAGAATTTCAAATTAAAACAAAGAGAAGACCCCATGCATATGCAGGAAATCCAAGACGACGATATTGGATGCTGGTGAGGATGCTGGCCGAAGCCTCTCACTCATGGTCTGTGGGAATGCAAAAAGACCTGGTTCCTCACAAAACTGTTCTTCCCTTTTCACTATCAGTCTCATCCCTTGATATTTGTCCCGATGAGACTAGAACATAAGCAATAGCTATATAGCAACTACTTTGCAGAAGGAATAATTGTCATGAACAAGATCATGTTCTCTGGACACACTTCCTCTACTTGCTCTAGAAGGACATGATTTAGTTGGCGACTGACTTTCCTTGCTCAGCTCTCATTCCTGGAGACTTAATTTGCTTGCAGCCTCATTTTCACCTTTTGTCTCAAAATTTGAAAAGTATATTAAGTATGGAATTAGGTAATTGGTTTAGCCACAATCTTAAAATGAAATTTTTAACATTTAATTATTACTCACCTTTTTAGTGTGTGTGTGTGTGTGTGTGTGTGTGCGCGTGTGTGTGCATGTGCACGACGCTCTCACACCCACATACCTGCCTGTGTGTGGCGGCCAGAGGATAAGATGTAGGAAGCCAGTCTTCTCCTTCTACTATGTAGGTTCTGAAATTGGGCTCAGTTGTCAGGCTTTGACTGAAAATGCCTTTACCCCCTGAGCTGCCTCGCTGGCCCTGAAATTTTATTTTGGAGATACTATTAGGATATTTAAGAGAACATGTGATTTATCTTTTCTTACTAGTTAGACTGGCTGAAGGTTCCCGTAAGATATTTAAGTATGAAAATATGCGTGTTTATAAATGCAGTTGTAAATAGACAAAGGGTTTTAGCTAAGTTTGAAGTCAAAGAAACTGTTGGTCTCAATGAAGTAAAAGTGATTAACATTTACTAAATTCAAGATAATCTTTTATTTATGTTATGTGTATGAGCATCTTGCCTGCATATATGCCTATGCTTAGTGCCCACAGAGGCCAGGAGAGGGCATCAGCTCTCTAGGAATTGGATTTCATAGAGGCTGTGAGCGGTGGTGAGGGTGCTGGGAACTGAACCCAGGTCCTTTGAAAGAACTGCAAGTCCTCTTAACTGCTGAGTTGTCCTTACATTTGCTAAATTTCAAATAGTATAGTATCTGTGAAGTGAACTTAAGAAATCCTTTTTATGCTGGGTGATGGTGATGCACGCCTTTGATCCCAGGACTCAGAAGACTGTGGGTGATGAGGTAACCGGGGCCAGTCAGATGTGCCTGGTGCCTGGGGTTCCATAAGTGGGAGAGCATCTCTGCCTTGGTGACAAGTGATCAGCTGACATTCTGCTTAGGTGAGAATGTGAAGTCATGTCTTCTTAATGCACATGGTCACCATAGCCTGTCTGCGTCGTTGTTTTCCAAGGAGCATGGCCTCACCTATGCCAATCCTTTCCCTCAGGTTATGGAAGAGATCGCTTCCCAGGAGAAAAACATTACTGTTCTTGAGAATGCCATCTTGGATCAAGAAGGGCCAGCTAAGGTAGCGCACACGCGCCTGGAGACCAGGACTCACCGGCCTAACGTGGAGCTGTGTCGCGATGTCGCTCAGTATCGGCTGATCAAAGAGGTTCAGGAGATCAACCATAATGTTGCCAGGTGGGCCAGTCCCTGCTGGGATGTGACTTCAGGCTACATTATAAATACTGAAAAGGGGCATGGCCAAGGGTGCTGCTGGTTCTGTAATGTTGGAAGGATGCCCTCCTAGACTTCAGACCTGTTGACTCCAGCCAAAGGTGCTGTCATCCATGAAGCAGATCTCAACCCCAAGACGTTTTGTTATAAAGTCCAAATCCAGATGTTTGGATAATATCTGTTGTTTCAAGCTTTTCTTTTCCAGTGATGAGAGTATAAAGCTAAGGGCTGTGCAAGAACTCTACCACTGAAAATGTCCCCCAACTCTTGTTTTGATATCAGTTCTTGCTAAGCAGTTTGGGCTGCCCTTGGGCTGTCTATGTAATCTAGGCTGGCTTTTAAGTCATCATCCATCCCTCAAGTGCTGGGTTTACAGGTGTATACCACTACTGCCTCCAGCAAATATGTCACAAGCCAGAAAGCCCTGCCTTGAGAAGCAAGCGAGGGGACGAGGGGACGAGTGCTATCAGTTTGACTGACTGTCTCCTTAGCACATCCTCCTCCCCCTTGGCAAAAGCGGTGCAGAGAGAGTGATGGCTCCCCATGCTCTTCTTCTCCCAGGTTAAAGGAAACCTTGGCCCAGGCTCAGGTAGAGCTGAAGGCACTGTACCGCAGGCAGCTGGCCCTGCAGGAGGAAATCCAGGTTAAGGAGAACACCATCTACATCGACGAGGTGCTGTGTATGGAGATGAGGAAGTCTATCCCGCCTCGTGATGGTGATGAGCATGGGTCCTGGGAGGGAGGCATCCGAGCGGAGGCCATCTGCTGATAGGTGCCATTCAGATTCTCATTAAACCGTATTGTAAGACAGCAGTAGCTCGGAATTCTCATTTCAGGTGGGCAGAACTTTGGGCAGCCTGTCACAGCCTCTTGGTAGGACACCTTAGGCCCTCTGGGGTCTGTGCCTTGGGGACAAGGTTCTGTTCTACCATTGCTGTCAATGAGGTGGGTATTTCACAATTCAGTGCTGTGTATTAGCACCAGCTATGGAAATCTCACAGGACTTGGGGCCAGGGAGGGAGCCGTTAGAGATCCATTCTACTCATACGCTCAGGCTGGGTTTTCTATCCGAGGCACTCCCTTCTTTCTCACAGACTGGGATGCAAGCACTTCTCAGGGGTCTCAACATCCATTATCCTAGGAAGCAAGGTGGAGACTACTGGCTTAGACAACCCCTCCCACCTCCTGGTAGTTCCTCACCAGTCTATGCCGATGTCACAGAAACAGATGGAGGACGAGTTGGTTAGGGGCTCCCTTCTCTGAGCATGTAGAAGACAGGTTAAGGCCAAGAGGACTCAATTGCCTAAAGTTCAGTCTGGGGGCTGGGAGGAGTAGTGGTTAGCACAATCGCTGGTGTCTGTGGTTGTGGGGTCAGAGAGGAAATGTCCCTGGTCCAAAGGCTAGGGGAAGGTTCCAACAGTAGCAGTGGTGACGTGTGATTGCTGTAAGATTCTGGCACTCAGAGGTACAGTTTCTGATGGACAGCTGGGAAAGACAGCAGCCTGGGCTGGGTTGGGAAGGCAAGTTCCTGTCCGGTCTGCGTCCTTCAGCGCCCCCATGTGATGGCAAGAAGTTTTGCTCCTTTATTTTTTCCTTCCTGAAGGGGAAGTCATTTTGTGTTTGATTCTAGACTATTTAGTATTCACTGGATAGTTTTGTTTTGTTACATTTCTCATTTTTAAAATGAGTGTCAGTAAAGGAAAATAAAATTCGAATTCATGCTACAGATTCGAATCTCTTAACAGTTGTCAAGGTTATAGGTGTCCAGGGGCAGACAAGATGGCTCTGGGGTGTAAAGGCACCTGTGGCCAAGCCTGAAGACCTGAGTTTGATACCTGGGACCCCCATGGAGGGAGACGAGAACTGACTGCCACCAGTTTTCTTCTAACGACCACCGTTGCTCAGAGGCGTTCTTGTGCTGCCTCATGTCAGTGGTGTGTGTGGATGGAATAAAAAACAATTCTCTCTAGAGAATAGGCATTGGGAGGGGGGGTGGGAGCAATGGCTCAGTGGGTAAAGTGTGAGTACAAGTGTGAATTTAGAACCGCAACATCCATAAAAAAACAAAAAGCCCAGACATGGTAGTGTGCGTCTATGGAGTGGGGAGGGGGATTCTGAGGCTCCCTGGTGAGTCAGTCTAGCCATACCAGTGAGCTCTGGGTTCAGCAAGAGATTCTGACACCCCCTCCCCCCGTCCACCCACCCACGCCCCTCAAATGCTTTGGTTCTGGAGGGATCTCTCAGTAGTGGGGTTTTTGTCTAACACATGTGAGTGCTTGCATTCACACAAACATGCATGCATGCATGCATACATACATGTAAGTTCTGAAGCCAGGCATCCCGACTGTCAGTCTGCTACTGTGGATGGAATGAGATAAGCCTGTGTCCAGGGCTGCATGCCCAGCCTTGTCTCAGGAGGAAGCAAATCCTCAATAACTACAAGCCATAGCTGGGCGGTAGTGGTGCACACCTTTAATCCCAGGACTAGGGAGGCAGAGGCAGGCGGATCTCTGTGAGTTCAAGGCTACCTTGGTCTACAGAGATACACAGAGAAACCCTGTCTTGGAAAACATAAACAAAAATAACTACAAGCCATTTGAAACATCACTCTTATGTTACCACAATTCCGACTTCACAGAAATAGTCTCAGCTTTTAAGATAATTGTTTTCTTCCTGATGGTGTGTTGCTCCTACGTTCCACATTGCTGCATTATGACTGCAGTGATGGCACACCCCTTAAAGGTTCTGACTAAGGCACTTCCCACACAGCTGCCGTTTCTTTTCCAGCGAGAGCTCTGCCTGTAGACAGCTGCCCCTACTGAGACTCAGCAGCTCAGGAGCAGATCTGTGTGACTATCAGGGGCAGAGCGCTGGCCAGGGGAAACTGCTCACTCATTCATTCACCTGCCAGCTAGGAAGGCCTCACTTTCTCAGTGCCCTTCCACACAGAGAGCCGCCTCTGCCCTCCGTGATGACTTTTGGTACCCTGACACCTAGCGGACAGCAGGTGGTGAGCACACAGCACCAGCCAGAAAACCAGGAGTCCTGACTGAGGGAATGTCTCTGTCCCTCTTAGAATGACAAGGTTGGAGTAGACAGCCTAGAGCCCTTCCCATCTCTGATATCCCCCAAATCTGGTGGCATTGGGCACAAGGCCATCTCAGGCTATGGTCCTAACTCCCAGGAGTTTAGGAGTTGGGTATTTGTTTTCTGCCATCAGTAAGTAGCTAAACGGAAATGGAAAAACCCTTTCTGAAGCCTAATGCCTGTCTTGTGTTCTGTGATTCAACCAGTCAGGGTCTGAGCACCACCTTCCGAGTGCCTTTTCACACCTGAGTAACGTGTGAGCGCCCTGCCCCAGGGCCCAGTGGGGAGTCTGTGGGTGCTCTGATGATCTGGCCTGGAAGGGCAAAACTATCTCCTGTTCCACTTTGGAGGAACACAGAGATGGGGCCTGACACAGCCAGTGATGTGGTAGAAAAAACATTCCTGAGCACAGGGCCCCCAGGCTCTTCACTTAGGCACAACTCAGATCCATCGGTCAGCCTGCGGGGGACCCAGAACAAGTTTCACAACTTGCTGAGCCTCAGTTTCTCCATCTATAAATGCCAGGCTAGACCAATAAAAAAGGTCACTCAACTCAGTGTTAGCAGGCACTGTCATCGTGGGAAACATCATTTTGATTTGTGACAGAGACCATTTCTCAAAACATAAATATGAAATTCAGGAACACCAAGTGTCAAGAGGACAAATTTGTCTTTGTTTACCCATTTGCTGACACTCGTGTGGAGTGAGGGCATCTCACCAAGAGCTGTTCTAGTCCCTTTCACAGGGGACTAGATGTCAAAACCTTTGTAGCTACGAAGTCCATTGACGCAGCCCTCTCTACCCACTCACACCAGACATCCTTTCCAGATAAAATAAGCCTCACTCTTGCCGGGTGTGGTGGGATACATCTTCTGAGGAAGACACAGGAGGTTCGGGAGTCCACACCTAGACTGCCATAGTGAGTCTAAGGCCAGCCTGGACTACATAGTGAGACACAAGAAACAAACAAACAAGAACTTTATTCATAGGCAATAACAATTACTTTTAAATGCCATCCTTTAAATCAGGGGTCGTTTAAACTTGAACCTTCGTTAATAGAACTAAAGTTGAACTTGTCCATAATCAACAAGAAAGAAAATGTTAAAAGTTTCACCTTTCACTGGTCCAGTTAGCAGCAGCAGGGGGGAACAGGGTAGGAAGTGGGTTCTTTGGGAGGGAACAGGGTTGAGCTGACATCATGAAGGCAGAGATTTTCTGCATGGGATTAATGGGGCTTTAAGCGTCCTGAGAGCTTGCTGCTCTGGGTGGTCATCCCTAAGAACCGGAAATGGGCTGTCATCATATGACACATCACTGGCTCCTTAACCTTGCACTTCACATTTGCCCAGCGTGGGAGAAACTAAGGCTTATTCTTAATTGCTGTTGTTGGTTTCTCGAGACAGGGTTTCCCTGTGTAGTCCTGACTGTCCTGGAACTTACCGGATGGCTGACACTTTCAGATCATCAGCCATTCAGTACCAAGGTCTTTGGTTTTAACACAGCCATGCCCCGCCTTGAGACATACTCATTTTACAGCTAGTGCGTTTATTTTAAAAGACTGCACTAACTGCTGGAAATGGGAAATTAGAGCTGTCTGTGTGGTAGAAACCAACCATAAAATTTAATGTGGATTAAAAACACCGTTGAAGCAGTGAGGAGCTGGGTGTGGCGGTTTACACCTGTCATCTCAGCTCGCCAGAGAAGGCCCTTAAGCTGAGGACTCAAGTCTGAAAGACCTATTTGAGGGCTTGTTTGGAGGCTCTAGCATGGGAGCACAGCTATTCCTATACCCTTGAGTGAAGGCTGGTCCTCCTCTATTCCAGGAAGGTCATTCTCTTTGAAGAGCACACAGTTCGGGAGGGATGACATGGAGCAGTGAGGGAGGAAGGGGACATCTGCCAAGCCTGTCAGATGAGCTGAATGAACCCTGTGATCAACCCCCTCACATCCAGAAAGACCTGTTTGAAATTAACAATCACTTTTCATGTATCGATATTCTTTCCTTCTTGTTGTTTTGAGACAAGGTTTCTCTGTGTAGCCCTGGCAGTCCTGGAACTTGCCATTTAGAGCAGGCTGGCCTTGATTGAAGCCAGAGATCTACCTGCCTCTGCCTCCAGAGTGTATGTGCCACCACTGCCAGGTTATAAACTTTGTTCTTAAGCTATCCAGCCAGGTTGTTCTTAGCTTGAGCTAAAGATAGAGGTTTAGAGAGGAATGGGGGAAAGAAGAAAGTTTCAAAACTCAGGTCCCCAGACAGCTGCCCCTGTGGTCACTCTCCAGCTCCCACTGGTTTTTTCTCTGAGAACCACGCAGTGCACACCGAAGGCTCTGCAGTCCCATCTGTAAGACAAAGCCTGCCTTCCCTGGAAGCTAGGCTGTTCACAGCCTGTGTCCTAGGAATCCCGAGTTTGAAACTGAAACCGAGATGGGAGCAGTAAAGGACCCTGGGGAGGAGGCAGATGCCGCGGTCCTCTTATGCAGTCCTTCTGTGAGATGCTCTTTCTTAGTTGAAGCTTCTAGAAGTTTCTATCACTTGCTCCTTTAACCAATATGTGTTGACAGGTACACCATGAATGGCCCTGCTGAGATCAGACAGCTTGGGGACATCACAGTACTCCATGAGAACAGCAGGATGTCATCTTGCTGTGTTCTCCACTGTGGGGCATTCCCTCCTCCTCCACTTGACCCTGCAGCCAGGCCCCCCCCCATTTGCTTCCCACCACAGTTGACTGGGTCAGGAGTGGTTGCCAATGGAAGCTGTCTTGAGCAACCCTTCTCCTGAGGAATCAGGACTTGGGAAGAAAAACCTCGGCTCCACCTGGCTGCTCTCTTGAATAGAGGTTTTGGAGCGTGGATGGCAGCTGCTGTCTGTTATGTGAACCGGAAACAGAAAGCCAGTTAATAACGAGAGAGGAAAAGCGACAGCCAGCATACCCAGACCAAGTGACAAGAGCAGCCTCTCTGCTCCACCTCACCTCTAGAGCTCCTCTTCTGCTGCAGGAAGTTTCTGAAGCCCCTGTACTCTGAGAGACCCCATCAACTCGTGTTGGCCAGATCTCATGGCTCTGACACAAAGAACTGTCACAGGCCATGGCTGCTTGACTAGAGGAGCAGTTTGGGAGGGTGGGGTAGGGGTAAGGCCACTCCTGAGTGTGATCTCAACAAATAGATGTAACTTGGTGGAGATGGAGGGGACATTCCACATAGTGGTATAGCATATGCAAAAGTCAAAGGGTTAAAAGGGCCTGAAACTGTTTTTAGAATAGCAAAAAATTGGGAAGTATTTTTGGGGGGTTATTTTTCAAGACAGGGTTTCTTTATGTAGCTTTTGAGGCTGTCCTGGAACTAGCTCTTATAGACCAGGCTGGCCTTGAACTCAGATATCCGCCTGCCTCTGCCTCCCGAGTGCTGGTATTAAAGGCGTGAGCCACCACCGCCCAGCTCCTAGGAGGTATTTTATAATCTCAAATCCAAACCAAGAAGGGCTTACATGTATATTGTTAGCAATGCAGACAATAACACCCGTGGGATGCTTGTTAGGTGTAGTAGTGCAATTTGTGATTTCCATCTTATGGGAGGGAAATCTGAGACCTGGGAGGGTACCAAACATAGGATTCATGCTCAAGTAGGCTGCTAGCCCTTTAGAACCAAAGCAGAATTTAGTAGCAAGGAGTGATGCTGAGTGGAAAAACTGTGGCATGGTGGGTAATTGGCTCACTGTGACTCAGGTATCAGATTCAGAGTCTGAGTGCAAAGTTTCAGATTCCTACCTGAGACTAATACCTTAGTCCTGGGGAGTGGCCTGATGCTTTAATATCTTAATCCCAGGGAATCAATTTCCCAAGAGGACTCAAAGTCCCTAGGTTTAAATTTGCCTAAAGTTTGGAAGGGGTTGGGTAACCACAGGTCCCAGGTGAGTGCAAAATAGGTCTTTCGTATGGAGGAACCATGATCAGTGACTTAGCTTTCCTAATGCAGAAGGCAAGTGTTCGGGGACATTGTGAGCTGGCTGTGCTGTAGGCCTTCTGGTCACCTCAAATCTTGATGCACTTGACTGTAGCCTGGCTCAGTTGCAGTTCCTCCCCTGCTTTGGATGACCAGCTGTGCACAGAGCTCAGAGATGAGACAGATCCCACTGTTGGCTGCCTAGCCCAACAGTCCTGTATTCTCACAGGTCTTCCTGAGCAAAATGTGCACTCCCCCTGGCAGCCAGTGGTACTATGAGACTCAGTTCTGACCAAGGGGGTGACAGAAGAAGCTGGCTTGAGATCTAGAAAAGACTCCTCTTCATGCCCCCTCCCCCGCCTTGACAAGGACTGGGTGTGGAAGGATGCTGTGGCCTCTAGAAGCCGTAGAGAAAGGTTGGAAGAAGTGTCGACTAGAAATTCTAGCGGGAGCCCCAAAGCACAGCAGCAGCTAACACTAGCCTAGGTGCCTAGAGCATGGTTGATCTGTTCACCCTAAGATGGGTGTGTGACTATACTGATCACCCCATCTCAGATGCAAGGTGTGGACCCCCACACCAACCATCTATTCCAGTTATCCCAGAAATAATTGGCAAGTGAGAGGTTTATTACTGCTCTTACTCATGACATGGAGGCATTGGAGCCCATCTCTATGGTTATCAACAGATGAACCAATAATGAAAGTGTGGCTGTGTCTTATGGGATTACTATTCCATGATGAAACACCATGGCCAAAATCAACTTAGGGAGGAAAGGGTTTATTTTGCTCACAGTTCCTTATAACAGTCCATCATCAAAGGAAGTCTGGACAGGAACTCAAACAGGGCAGGAACCTGGAGGCAGGAGCTGAGGCAGAGGCCATGGAGGGGTTCTGCTTACTGGCTTGCTCTCTCTGGCTTGCTCAACCTGCTTTCTTTTTCTTTCATAATTTTTAATTAAAATTTTTTTCGTTTATTCTACATACCAACCACAGTTTCCTCTCCCTCCTGTCTTCCCGTTCCCTCCCCCACCTCTCATCTACCCCCCCTCACATCCACTTCTCCTCTGTTCAGAAAGAAGCAGGCCTGTCATCGGAGTCAACAAAGCATGTCATACTACACTGAGGCAAGACTAAGCTCCTCCCCCTGCCTCGAGGCTGGGTGAGGCATCCCTGCATGGAGAATAAGTTTTAGCTCATATGCCAGGGACAGGTCCTGGTCCCACTCCTAGAGTTCCCACAAACATGCCAAACTGCAAAACTGTCATCTACATGCAGAGGGTCTAGGTCGGTCTCATGCTTTCTTGTATAACCCTGAACCATCAGCCCAGGGATGACACTGCCCACAATGGCCAGGAACCTCCCCCATCAATCATTAATTAAGAAAATGCCTTACAGCCTGACCTTATGGAGGTATTTTCTCAATGGAGACTCCCTCCTCTCTGAAGACTCTAGCCTGTGTCAAGTTGACATAAAACTAGGCAGTGCAGGCTCATATACATGAAGCAACTTTATTTAGCTATAATGGAAAAAATGAAACTATGAAATTTACAGGAAAATAAATGAATCTGGAAAGCATAATATTAAATAAAGTGACCCAAATTCAGAAAGATTGAAGCCACATTATCTCATATGTAGATCCTAGCCTGTAATATGTACATGTATATATGTAAATGACAGTAAATGTGGGCAAAACTTAAGATATTAGAAAAGAGACCAAGAGAGAGTAAAAATAGATAAAGAAGGATGTGTGATGATGAGGATGAGGGGTAGGTTGGGGTCAAAAGGACACATGATTTAAGAAAAGAGCCTGGAGGGCTGGAGAGATGGCTAGGTGGGTAAGAGCACTAACTGCTCTTCCAGAGGTCCTGAGTTCAATTCCCAGCAATCACATGGTGGCTCACAACCATCTGTAATAAGATCTGGTGCCCTCTTCAGGCCTACAGACAAAACACTGTATATATATAATAAGATAAATCCAAAGAGAGAGAGACAGAGAGAGAGAGAGAGAGAGAGAGAGAGAGAGAGAGAGAGAGAGAGAGAGAGAGAGAGAGAGGTTGCAGTTCTTTAATAAAAAAAGAAAGAAAAGAGCCTGGAGGGATTTACAAGGGGGATGGTGAACAGGGGAGGGAGATCAGGAATAATTATCAAACACTTGTTTGATAATGCCATAACGATATCCAATATCTGATAGGTCAATCTGAAAAAAATGAAGAAGCTTTAAAAGACATTAAAGGAACAGAAGAACCACCTGGACCCAGCCTCCAGCCCCAGTGGCCACTCATGATCAGAGACATACTAGATCATGTTCTTAATTACAAAAATGGCATTGTCACTGTAGAAAAGTTGAAAACATAAAAAGACAAAAAAAAATACCCACCAAAATTCTTCCTCCAATCAATTTTTGTTTATAATGAATCTGAAATGCCACTTCTAGTCTGTCTTTGCACCTGAGAACTTGCGTGTCCACAGCAGGCTGAACACGATGTCACCTGAATAGAAAACTAAAAGGAGACATAGGCCAAGCCAAGGCAGGAGTCTTTCACAGGGCTGTTGACCTAGCACCGGAGTTCCTTCCGTGAGCAGTTCTGTTAAGTGAGAATGGTCCTGCTTCATCCCAGGACATACTGGGTTCTGTTCGTGTGTGGTCAGGTCCAGACAACCTCAAGCTCAGGAGACTCTGACATGAAGGTCAGCCAGAACACAAAGCAATTCTCTGTTGTTGATGTTGTTTTGTTTTTCCAGGGTTTCTCTGTGTAGCCCTGGCTGTCCTCGTTCTGTAGACCAGGCTGGCCTTGAACTCAGACATTCACCTGCTCCAGCCTTATAAATGTTGAGACTAAAGGCGTGCATCACCACCACCCAGCTATAAAGCACTTCCAAATGGGTACAATCAGTTGGTAGAAGGTTTGTCCACTGGCTGGTCACACCTATTCAGGTAAGTAAAAGTCAGACTCCCTTAGCAGAAAACTACTTTGAGTTTGCTCTTCGGCTGAGTGGGAATGTCTGAAACCAAACCAAACCAAACCAACCAACCAAACCAAACCAAAACACTGCACCAAAATGACAAAAAGAAAGCAACCGGGATTGTTGGTAAAGATAGCACTTTAAAGACGTATGGGGCCTTGCCATCACCAGCAGTCCAGCCTTTGCCAGGCTGTTCATGAGGGTGTGGATTTGGTAAAAAGGAGAGGGAAGAAGAAGGGATGAGGGCATGGGAGTCCCAAATGTAATTCACTGAGAACTGGATTTTCAGGTTCAAAGTGTGTCTAGATGTCTTCCTCTGGAGAGCGCTCTTTACATCATGGGGTAGGCGATGACAAAATAGTTAAGTTCTGAATCGATCAGCTTTCTGTATTTCCTGTAAATTTCCCGTAGGGTCCTGTCCTCTTCATTTGTCTCATATCGGTTTGTATAAATTCTCACCTGTGCCGATAAAGAAACACCACACATGCACATGCACACACAATACGTTGACTACATCACTTAAGACCTGACAACCATCCACATGCATCTACACACACAACTAATGGTTGAAGCAGAAAAAGCCCAAGAACGATTTCCCTTGGAATCCATGAGGGATTGATTCCAGGACCCCTTTTGGAATCCAAGATACATTCATGGATGCTCAAGTTCCTTATGTAAAATGGAACAGTGCATGCTAATTATCTCTGGGTTGCTTGTAACACCTACTGTAATGTGAATGTTATTCTTAGAGAACAACCTTAAAAAATATACGTAGTCAGTAAAGACATAAAGTTGGCTGGTTTTGTGGATGTAGAACCCGTGGGAGACAGAGCAGATGAGACTTCCAGATCCTATCTGTGGGGTTGGTCATCTCCCATGGACAGAATCAAGGGCAGATCCAATCTGCCTCAGAGAAGTGCCAAGCCTAGATGTCCCTGCTTCAACCCATGCAGGCAGCAGAGGGTCCTTACCTTTAGTGTGCGCAGGGAACACTGCCCCTCCTCCTGGCTCTTCAGGATCCGCTCCACAAATTTAACGTCCAGGAAAGCCCAGATTTTGAAGTAAAATAGCTTTCGGCAGGCCAGGATGAGGAGATGGAGCTGCTCGTCTAGCGACTCATGATTGTTGTTGAACTCGAATGTTAACTTCTAGAAAAGCACCAAAGGGGGGGGGCGGTATCAGAGGTGCTGGGACTGTCCGGAACGTTGGCAGTCTCTAGAGACAGAAGTCAAATTTGGCTTTTTGTCAAGTTTGGTTTTTCCCATCCCCTGCTTATTCCTTATACTTTTGGTTGTGAGCCTAGCCTTTAACGGCTGAGCCATCTCTCCAGCCCTCCCCTGCTTATTCCTGACCTCAGAAACCACAGGGCTGTCTGTCTACTGCTGTGAGCCAGTGGAAAGAGGCTGTCTGTTGACAGCAAGGCACCTTTTTTTTTTTTTTTTGGCTTTTCGAGACAGGGTTTCTTTGTATTGTTTTGGAGGCTGTCCTGGAACTCTCTCTGTAGACCAGGATGGCCTCGAACTCACAGAGATCCTCGCCTCTGCCTCCCGAGTGCTAGGATTAAAGGCGTGCGCCACCTACGCCCGGCTGCAAGGCACCTCTTGACTCAGGCTTCACAGCTGTATGATAAGGTTAAGAGAAGTTTTCTTGGTTCACAGCCAGCCAGGAAGTTCCCTGAGTCCCGTGGGCAGGGAGCGAACAGTGGTCTTTCGAGGAGTGTGTGGAAGGCTTGAGAGTGTACGTGGTAACATCTAGAACTCTGACAAAGAGTTAAGTGAGCATGTAGAAGCCTAGCCAAGATCAGGCAGCAGGTTTTCCAGTGACCAACAGCTCCTCACAAGCTCCTGGGGGCCTCACTTGCCAATTACCTGCAGAGTGTTCCGGAAGGTGGGCAGGAGGTCCATCAGAGTGGGCCGCATGGACCAGTCTGGGTCACTGAAATAGCAGCTTCTTAGGCTGATGCTTCTGACTGGAATCTCCTGCAGCAAGATCCGGGCCAGGCGTTCATACTTCATGACTCGCTCAAAGAAGAAGTTCACCTTCAGGCTGCTGGCCTGCCTGGCTAGCTTGGCCCAGGACATGCCCCAGACTACCTGGCCATGGGGGTCGTGAACGTGGCATTTGATGTTCATGGTCCGGAGGGTGCCAGCATTGTTCTCACTCAAGGTCTCGAGCAGCTCGTCAGAGATACAGTTGTAGTTGAGTGTTAGGAGCGTCAGGTTGTGGAATGTGGCCATGGCCTTGTTGAACTGGGAGCTGCCATAGACGGCCAGGTGATGGCTGAAGAAGTCCTCAATATTGAGCTCTGAGGCCAAGTTCTCATTCCGAAGGTAGCTGAGGGAGTTGAGGATGTGGCAGCCTTGCTCCACTGTCAGACGGGCCCCTTTCAGGCTTAGATGGTCCAGGTGTTTGCCCATCTTCTTTAAGAAAAAACTCAAGCTCTTGATGAGCGAGCCCCTGATGCTGTTTCTCCAGACCAGCCGGTCCAGCTCCAGGTGCTGGATGGAGAGTGACTTCAGACGGTTGTTACTCTTGCCCAGGCACGACAGGAGGCCTCGCATGGTGACCTGGAACTTTTTGGTCAAGACGGCATTGTAAGGATTCAGGAACTTGATTTCCAAGTGTTCCAGGTAGCGGCCGAATTTCTTAATATACCAGAGTGCTGACTCGAATTCGGATGCGTGTACCCTGGATGGCCTCCCGCTGAATGTGATGGTCCTGTATCGCCAGAGGTCAGCTGAGTACATTATCTGGTTCCACTTTCTGCAGACCAGGGCAGCTCTGGACCTGTCCCTGTCTCCTAGCCACCAGAAAACACGTCGCAGGCACACATCTGGCAGAGTGGCCCAGCAGCTCTGCTCTTGGGGCAGGATTACTTCACCCTCTTCGTCCATCAAAGGACCCAGATGTACAGTGTAGCAGTGTGGTGAGCAGGGCTTCCAAAACGGGGAAAGAAATGCAGTCACGTGTTCCCTGTGAGAGGTCAAAAAGCAGAAATCAAACTCAACTGAACAAACTTCCTCTGTGCTTCTACTGTAGTGTGTCAGGCACTGCGCCAGATGTTGGCGGTTCCTTGGTGAATCCAGGACACCCCACACCTGTGAAACTGTGTAGTTCATCCAGGGTCACAGACCAGCACCCAACTTCAGCACAGTTAGATGCTGCCTGTGGTGGCATGCCAGAACTCAGGAGGCTAAGGCAGAAGGAACATAAACTCAAGGCTAGCCTGGACTACACTGGAGTCCCAGTCACCCTGGGCTATGTAACCAGACTCTGTCTTCAATAAAACAAAACACCCAGTGAGCGTTAACACAGCAAGAGAAGTGAGGAGACCCAGGGATGCTCGCGATACAGGGGGAATAGACGGCACAGCTGGGAAGTGACTAGTTTCCTGGTAAGGAGGAAGTGCTGAGGGATGCTCAAAGGAGATCATGTCTGAGGTGCGTTTTCAATGAGTAGAATTTTAAGACAGACCCGGCTGGCCTAGTGGCAGAGGGAAAGCTTGCTGCATCACAGGCAGAGGGAACAGTTACACATAAAGCCACAGAAGTGTGAAAAGGTGACACGCGGGCACACTGGTGGGGGTAGCAATTGCTTTCATATCATGAACTTGCAAATGCTATTTAACAAAACAAACAAGCAAACAAACTGCCCAAGGTTATAAACCCTTACCAGGGACAGTGTGTATCAAGAGGACAGGAGGCAATATGGAAAAATGAAAACAAAAAAAACTAAACCAAGAACTGGGGCGTTGCTTGGTAATAGAATGCTTGTCTAACAAACTCGAAGCTCAGGGCTTGATCCCCAACACTGGGCAAATGGTGCTTCCCAGAACAGGGTGTGTGTGTGTGTGTGTGTGTGTGTGTGTGTGTGTGTGTGTGTGTGTGTGTGGCATGTGGTGTGCCGGGTGGAGAGTGTTGCTAAAACAAACCCAGACAGAGTCACAGACTATAGATGTCTGTCTGCGCATGTGCTGTGGTGTGGCATATGTGTGGAGGTCAGAGGACAGCCTCTGCTACAGGTTTTCACCTTCCAACTTGTTTGAAACAGGGTCTTTTGTGAGGCTTCTTCTGTTTACAATTTCTCTTATTGTAGATAGCCTGGGCTACAACAACTACAGCTTTAAATGGGTTCTGGGGATTCGAACTCATGTCCTCACATTGCATGGCCAATGCTTTACCCACTGAGCCGTTCACTGTTCGGAGTTAGATACTTTGTTGTTGTTGAAAGGATTCCCTCAAATAATAAGTAAATGACACTCCATTGTTGTAATCTTAGTAAATTTCTTCGTGTCTTAGTGTCTAGTCTGTTAATAGAAATAGCATTACTTTCTCCTACTTTTGGGAAATTTAAAGGAGCTGATGCGGAGGTAAAAAGTGCTGTGAGCTCTGGCTGCCATTAGTAAGTTGGGGCCCAGGCACTTCTGCATTTTCTCTGTGAAGATGAGAACACGCCCATTTTGCAAATAGAGAATCGGAGGGTTTTGGGAGGTTTAAAAAGTTTCCTAGTGAGGTGGTGTTCTAAGCATATGAGTGTGGGATTCGAGCCTACGCTAGTGTTCCCAAACCTGGGCTTGGTCCACCATAATATGATACAGTTGGCCAATCAGCGAGGGAAATTTAAGGCTATCCCATCACCAGGGCGGCGCGCCCCTCCCACGCGGGCCTCGCGGCTGCGCGGGGCCTCAGATGCCCGCCGGGTGCGTGGGTGCTTCGGGTCGCCCGTTACCGGCTCGCTGCGCCCCGCTCGGGCTGCAGGGACGCCGAGCGCGCCTGCCCCTCCGCCCGCGCTGCTGCTCCCACGCCGACTCCGAGAGCAACCGGGGCGGTGGCCCGTGCTCGCCGCGGCCAAGGCCACCGCCGCCTTTGTGACGCGCCGCCACCCCTCTGCTATCTGCTAGAGCTCACTGATCGCTTGATCTCAAACCCAGGGTTGCCAGATCCACTGCTGGCAAGGGAGGGGAAGACTGTGCATAGACCCACCAGGAAAGCGCCAGGCCAAGGCAGGAGGCTGGAGGGAGGTGCACCTTGTGAGGTTCGCCAGGCGCCCTGCTCTTACCTATGCTAGCAGTGCAGCAGTTAAGAGGTCTGATCCCAACTCTGTGCTCACATCCGTTCCCTCCAGTTTTGACCTCTGGAAGCACTGGGCCTCCACTTTCCTATCATCAGATGAGGGTAACACCTCACCCCCAAAGGGTGGGTTTCAATTTGGGTCTGCAAGCAGCCTGAGTTCAGTTCCCCTTCCCAGCTTCCAGAAAGGGTGATACTCACCCAACCCACCCACCTTGTTTGCTGAATAACCTTTTTGCTGAAGCCCAGGGCTGAAAGTTAAGTATGCTCCCTGTCCCCAGATACAGTGGTTGCACAATTCCTTTATTGCTAAAGGTCTCACCCGACCGTCCCCCCCCCCCCCCCACCCAGGGCTTCAGCTTGCCACCCTCCCCTTCGCCAATGTGAAAGACAGCTCTCACTTCAAAAGAGATTAAGGAACAATTTATTCTGGAGCCAAATATGAGTGATCATGGCCCAGAAATACAGATCCAGTTCGCCCCAAATAACCATGTTCCAACGTGGTAATAATTTCTGTGATGTTTTTATAGTGACAGAATAAAGTCGCTTTACAAATATTGGTGACACATCAGGTAAGCTGATTATAGCAAAGCAGGGAGACCTTGCTATGGGCCCCGGATGCTGTGTGATGACTTCCTTAACAGTAGGGATCTGCTTACATGTCCCCAGACCTTTCCTGAAGAGTCATAGCATGTTAAGTCACACACAGATGTGGATGTTAAATAGCTATTTAAGGAGCTAAGGTAGCTCAAGATACTTGGTGCTGGACCTGCGACAAGCTAACCTCTCCACAGTCCTGAAGTTCTAGTCAGTCAGCCTTTGCAGGATGCTCAGTTTGTAGTGGTTGCTTTTTGGGAACTTTAATTCACCCTGCTTCGCCCCTCCCTTCCCCTCCTCCTCCTTTTCTCATTTTTCCTTCCCTCCCTCCTTCCTCTCTCCTTCTGTAACCTCCCCTCCCCCCAGTCCACACACTCTGAACATGTCTTGCTCTGGAAAGCAATGAGGAAAGCAGAGAGAGAGAGAGAGGACAGGAGGCTCAGGACAAAGCTGGGGTCCCCTGGGCAACTGAGCAGTTGAGCCTTGGTGCTTAGTCAGGAGTTGAGTGGAAGAACAGGAAGCCTTTTCTCTGGGTCATCGGTAGCTCCGGGGTCAACAAGGTCTGACTCACAAGAAGGAAAAGACCTAAGGTCATTTTCTGAAGCCCAACGATTAAAGCCTGTCTCTCTTCCTAAGCAAAGACCACCAAAGTGCTGAGAGTGACACTTGAATCTGCCCTGACCTAGAATGAGAAACATCATCACCCTTTCAAGGCCCAGGGAACATTGTTAAAGATGGAGCAGAAAGACTGTGATAGGAATTAGGGGCTGGGCGGAATGCTATGAAATGCTCTCCTGGATCCAGCATGGCCATGGGCACACGTCAGCTGTGGTTGCCTGCACAAGACCTGCATGTGTGCTAGCATGTACTAGCGTGTGCACACAGACTGAAGACATGAAGGAAGAAGGGGTTTGCAGGAGTGGGATGGGGATAAGGGAAGGCAGTGGGGTAAGTATGATTACAGTACATTGTAAACACATATGGAACTGCAGAAAATTAAAGGAAAAATTCAATTACAGAGATTGGTAAAGAAAACAAAGTTGTGACCACCACGAAAGGAAGCAGGGGAGCCAGTGTGATCTGAAGCTCTTGTGAATGCTAGGGCCTCTTTCCTCTGGAGTTAGCTGGCCCTCCTCACTTGTTCTCTCGATGAGCTAACTTCAGGCACTTCTCCTAAAGAAATGAAAATAGACGTTAAAAAGCTTCAAGTGGGAGGCAAGTTGCTATTTACTGGCTTTTCTGTTGTTGGGCCTTCCCACCAATAGGGGCTATCAAAGCCAGGGCTTAGCAAGTGCTAGCTGCCTCACGACTACATCTTAGGCCCTCAAATGCTGCTGGCCTCTGAAATGGCTCTGGGTGTTGCTGTCCCTTGTTCTGAAGCATGCCTGACTGAGACTGGGATGAGATGGCCTCGAAGAGACTTGGGGTAGTGGTTAATGAAGGCGGGCTTCATGGGCAAACAGGAAGAAGCACATGGAAAGTTTCTGTGTAGCCACTGAAATCAGTGAGCCACGTTGTTTACTTGGTTAGTGCCAAGCCATAGAATTGAGGTATAAGAATGTATATAGCAACACTCCCAAGTGCTTGTGTATGGGAAGATCATAGGGATATTGAGTAAAATACAGAATGACCCATTGACTTTCGGGTTTCGGAGACAAGGATTCATAAGTCTGGGAGACTCAAAGTATCCAAACAGAAGCAGTTGAAGCAGCTTTACAGCCTTGCAAAGTCTCGAGAGAAAAGGTAAAAATGGTAGTTCTCCCATTTGGTGCTGGACAGTGTTTTGTTTGTTTGTTTGTTTTTTTTTTATAGTGCTCAGGTATGAAAAATTCCTGCCCACCTTTTCCCGTAGGTTGACTCTCCAGTAAAATTTTCTAGCATAGCCCCCCAACCCTGGGCTAGACTCAGGGTCCTCTTGCCTCAACCTTCCTTTTTGAAAAAGTGTGTGATGTTTGCATGTCATTGCAGATACGTGTGTGAGGGGTGAGGGTCCAACCTCCCATGTGTAAAGGTCAGAGGTTGCCATCTTGTTTTTTTTTAATATCTCTGCTTGGTTTTGGGACAGGGTCTCTCATTAAACCTCAAAATTACAATTTCAGCTAGACTGGTTGGCCATTGAGTACCTGGGACCTACCCTTCTCTGTTCCCCTAGCCCAGAGATTTCAGGCATGAGTCACTGTGCCTGTCTTTTTTGCATGGGTTCTGTAGATTTGAACTCATGTCCTTATCCTCCTTGCACAACAAGCACTTTAACCATTGAGTCATCTCCCCAGCCCCCGTCTCTACTTTTCTAAGTGCTAGGATTACAGGAATTCACCACTAACCCTGACACAACCTAGGGTCATCTGGGAAGAGAGACCTCAATTGAGAAAAGTGCCACCATCACATTGACCTGTAGTAAATCTGTAGGACATTTCTTGATTAATAATTGCTGTGGGAGGGCCCAGTCCATTTTGAGAAATACCACACCTAGCCTGGTGGTCATGGGTGCTGTAAGAAAGGAGGCTGAGCAAGTCATGGGGGAGAGAGACAGTAAGCAGCATTCCTTCAAGGTGTCTGCATCAGTTCCTGTCTTTGAGTTCCTGCCCTGACTTCCCTGGGTGATGGACTACAAGCAGGAAGGTGAAATAAACTTTCCTCTCCAAGTTGCTTTTGGTTATAGCCGTTTCATCATAGCAATAGAAAGAAAACTAAGATACAAGTAGCTAGTTTGAAAACTAGCTTTTGGCTGATACAATACCTAATAATATCTATTATAACAAAATTTAATTTTGTTTTCTTTTTTTAGGCAGGTTCTTTCTATGTAACCCTGGCTATCTAAGCACTCTCAATGCAGAGCATGGTGGCCTGGAACTCAAAGAAATCTGCCTGCCTCTGCCTTTGCCTTCGGTGTGCTGGGATTTAAGACATGCACCACCATGCCTGGTCATATTTTGTGGTTTTTAAAGTATCAAACAACTAAGGCCTTTCGCCAAGAATTTAAGAGTATAAACTTTGGAGTGTTACATTGTAAAGTCCCTCAAATGGTTCTGCATTCCCCCAGTTTCCATCTGTAGAATGAGGGTAAAGTAACTTGTCAGTCATAGCCAAGCACTGTAACATTGTACAATGTTTGTAATGTGCACAATGTTGAGGACTACTTCTTTTGTTTTTTTTTTTTTTTTTTTTTTTTTTTTTTTGAGGCAGGGTTTCTCGGTGTAGCTTTGGAGCCTGTCCTGGAACTAACTCTTGTAGACCAGGCTGACCTCGACCTCACAAAGATCCGCCCTGCCTCTGCCTCCCAAGTGCTGGGATTAAAGGCACCCAGCCACTACTAATGGCAACTCTTATTACAAGAAATAGTATTGGGGCCTCAGAAGATGGCTCAGTGGGTGAAAATGCTTGCTATACTAGCTTGGCAACCTCCGAAACACTTATAGAAAGAGAGAACTGACCACACAGAGTTGTCCTCTGACCTCTACATGCTTACCAGGGCAACTCTCCTCCCAATAATAATAAAATTAAAAGAATTAGGATTTCTTCAAAAAGAAGATAGTCCTGGATGGAAAACTCAGGATGAGGGAGCCAGCTGTAAACCTGGGTGTGCTGTAGGCAAACCACCAGGTGCCTTCACATCTGGAGCCAGACCCTTCTGCTCTCAGGCCTAAGCTGCCTATCTCCACCTGGAAAGAGCACACTGACAGCCCTGGGCTTCGCTCATTCATTCCACAGCCTTGGGGCGTTGCCATGTGTCCAGGCCTGGAACAGATGCAGACACAGAGAGGAGAAATCCAGTTCTACCCTCAATGGTGACCCAGTGACTAGGAGGTGACACAAACCAGGGAACAAGTGCTGAAGAAAATGCGCATGGGCACACAGAAGCAGGAGGAAGCTCTAGAGGAGTTGCTCAGCCACTACACTGGACCACAGCCCCATCCCCCATCTCCCATCCCCCATCCTCCCACAGGCTGGGTAAGTCACTGTGCAGCTGGTTCCCAGCCAGGCGAGGAGGCAGCAGGGTTGAGGGGAGAGCAAGGTACCTGGTGCTGATTTAGAATAGGCAAGGGAAGTAAGATGCTGCACCAGCAGCACTTCCGAAAGATGTCATAGGCTGTTTCATCTCCTTTAGGAAGAGCAGCCCTCGGCTGGAGTGCAGGCTTCAAAGGCAGACCCATGAGGCCATTTTTGTCCTTAGTCTCTCCACTTGTTGAACTGTTTCTAATTTTTGTCTTTGGACGAACATCTGTCATCACTGTGGATGTTTGATTTCCAGTCACCTGACTTGCACGGGATGGAGGGAGAATTTTTGGCTTTCCATCCTGAAGGTATTTCACAGTCCTTGAGGCTGGACATTGTTTCTGCAATGTGAGTAATGTGTGAATTAAAAATGACTTCAGCTTCAGTAGTTGGACAATACAGCTGAGATAACCTGAAAGGCTTTTCCTTATAAACACTTAGAAATGACAGATAAGGAGCAGCAACATGGCTCGTGTAGGTAAGAGTGCTTGCTGTCAAGCTTCAAGACCTGAGTCTGATCCCTGGAACTCACATAGTGGAATGGAAGAACCTATCTCCACAAGACCTTCACTTAGCAAACACACACACACACACACACACACACACACACACACACACACACACACACACAGAGTAAATAAATGTAAAAAAAATTTAATGCTGAATAAAATAAGGCAGACATTCAATGTTTTGGCCTACTTTGCTGGAAGCAAGAAGATTCATGTTGCAGGGATGGGGGTTTAGATGTGTCCCTCTAAAATCCAGGTTTTGGGGGAGGGCTGGAGAAACGGATCAGTAATAAAGGGGACTGACTGCTCTGGCAGAGGACCCAGGTTTGGTGGGTTCTTAGCACCATTGTCAGGTACCTCACAACCATCTGTAACTCCAGTTCTAGGGAATAGGATGCGTTCTTCTGGCTTCCACAAACATTGCATGCTTGTGGAGCACATACAGATAAGTAGGCACCTGAAGGTTGGTGATGGTTGGAGGTGATCAGGGCCATAAGGAGTTGTCAGGGCTGCTGCTTAAAGGGCTAGGCACAAGTGAAAGCCAACTATGCATGCCAAATTTGCCTAAAGAAAATGTTGGGAGATAATGAGAAGCAGAGATTCTCTGTTTCAGGTGAGGGTTTTTTGTTCTGTTTTGGTTTAGGTATATTGCTTTCTTGTGTGTGTGTGTGTGTGTGTGTTGATTTTTTTTGTACTTGCTTTTGTTTGCTTTCTTTGTTTTGCCTTCTTTTGTGAAGGGGGATGCAACAGAGATGAGGGGAGAATAAGAAAGGACCAGGAGGTGAACAGAATTGGGGTGCACAACGTGAAACTTTCAAAGAGTCAATAAAGAAGTTAAAAAAAGAAAGCCTTGGAACGTAGCAAAACTAAACAAAGTAAAATAACAAACATTGGAACCTTTGATAACTGTGCTGTGCAAAATTGACCCAGAATCTTCTTTTTCCCACCTTGCTTTTTGAAGTATGAACTGGCCACTGGCACAGTTAGAAAGTGGGAAACTGCTACTCACCATATGGGAGACATACTTGTTTTCTGGAATCATTTGTTTGCAGTAATCACAACGGGTCTTCCTTTCAGGAGATACATTTCTCTTCCCTGAGTAAACACAGAAACACCACAAATGACTGTTCTTAACAGTGGCTATGCTGCTTATCCCCTGGATGCTCCCATGGCCTGTATTCATGAGTATTAACCATCCCTAGGCTAGCCCGGTCTTGGGTTCCTCACACTGTCAGCAGTCACCCAGGAGAGGACTGGCTGGCCAGCCATTTTTATCACAGTGACACTGGTGGAGAGACCCTTTCCTGGAGCAGAACTGGTTTTTAAGCAATTGAAAGGGGCTATGTACATAGCTGCCCCAAAGGGACACTAGCCCACTCCAGCACACGGCTCTGGCCCGCCTTGCTCTCCTCCCCATTCCATTGCCTACTAAAAACCATTAGACTACACACTTAAAACAGTCACCAAGGGCTGTTCCCTTACTTAGTCACTTCCTCCTCCTGAGGCTGTACCACCAAGGTCCAGCTATCAAGGTATTGAAGTCCAGCCAGCAAAAATCCCCTTTGACTCACATGACTAGCATGCCCAATTAAAATTAAACACCTGATCCAGCCAGAGGCTTCCCCCTTTTATCTTTATAAACCACCATTTTCCTAGGGGCAATGTCTGTTTCCTCTCTACTCAGAGGCAGTCCTTCGTCCCTCTGGGACAAATACCCTTCTCTCTTTCCCTTGTTACCTTCCCCTTCTGCCTTGTCCTGTCACTTCCTTATTCCCTGACCTCTGTCCCTCTGAGGCAAACAAATCTCCTTTGTGCTGAGAACTTGGTCTTGGGGTCCTGAATGGATAAATTTCCTTTCACACCCAGACTGCCTAATTGACTCAGGTTCTGAGTTCTGTGATCCAGCCAGGTGTTGGCCGTAACATCACTGTGCTAAAGTTGTGTTGTACTGAGGATGTCAATGAACTTGCCTTGGAGACTGTGGGAGACCAGGCACAATGGGATGAAGGAAAAGTACACATACTTCCTGGCTTTCCATTGGCCAATTTTGATCTTGGGTAGAGCATTAACCTGGGGTAGTTACTAAGGGATTCCACAGTTTCTCCACATGTTATCACATTGTCAAAACAACCAATGAAGTCAAAAGATGTGAACCATTGGCAACTATGTTCTTGGCAAATACTCCTATAAAGAGGTCATTGAATTGGGTCAAGAGACTACAGAGAGGTCAGTGGTACAGCACTTGCCTAGCATGTATGAGGCTCTAGGGTCAAATCCCCATCACTGGAACTGGAGAGAGAGGTGGGAGGAAATATGAAGTGATTCTAGAAAGCCTATATGACGCCACAGTCTGGAGCTATAGCAGCCTCACATCAGGTCATTGCTAACTGCTATGGTTTGGATGTAAACACCCTACCCTCTTAGCTTATGTGTTTGAACACTTGGTTCTTAGCTACTAATGCTGCTGTGGCACCTTTAAGAGGTAGAGACTCACTGGAAGGAGTGAGTTCTGGGTACAAGCTTTGAGGTTTCTTAGCCCAGCTCCATGTCTTGTGGGTTCAGATTGACCAGTGCAGTGCCTAATGCTCTGACATGCCTTCCCCAACACAAGGCTGTATCCTCTCAAACTGTAAGCCACAACAAACTCCTCCTCCCTGACGATGCTTCTGCTTCTTACCACTTTTTATTTATCACAGAATGGTAAAAACAGACAATACACTCCGGTGGAAAAGGAGGATGGAGGCTTGGTGCTGGACGCTGGGGTTTCCCTCCATCTTATTTGTTCTCTGACCTCTCTGTGTGCTTTTCATCTATAGGATGATTCAGGTGCTGACTTACCAGGCATGTAAAAAAAGTTCTTCATATTTATGACACCCCATGGCTTTCTCTCCCTCTTCTCTGCGGCTCTTACACCCCATCCCTGGCTCTTGTTTTTCCTGGATAAGTCACTGAAGGACACTGCAGACACACAAGAAGGCTACTCCAGTTCCATAGTCCAGGATGGACTCTCTTCTCTCCAGTGCTGTTAACGGTTCCTGTCCTTGCATCCTTCCCAGGAGACTGTCCGACCCTGGACACTTTCCTCTCCCTCTCCAGCTTCTCCCTGTTGCTCACCTTCCTCAGGCCTGGCCTTTGTCCTCAGACACACATCCTTATGCCGGGCCAACGCTTGGAGTGGGATGGGCTGGTTGCAGTGTGGACAGCTCTCTGTCCGGAGGCCACAGTGGGACTCGTGGACATCCAGTTTGCAGAAGTGCACAGCCAGATCACAGAACTTGCACCTGGCAGGGTGCTGTTGGATTTCCTTGGTCTGTGGAAAGATGGAGGACATGGGCCCAGCTACTTAGGAAACTGAAGCCAGTCAGAGAGAGTTCTGGCAAGGGTCAGAGGCAGACACTGCCCTTGGGGATCATGAGTTCTTTTAGACTCACTGTTCTCGTTTACTTTCTGTTGTGATAAATAAACATCATGACCAAAAAGCAACTTGGGGAGGAAAGGGTTCATTTCATTTTACATTTCCACACCACAGGCTCTCATTGAGGGAAGTCAAGACAGGAACTCAAGCATGGCAGGAATCTAGAGGCAGGAATTGAAGCAGAGACCATGGAGGTGTGCTGCTTACTGGCTTACTTTATTTACAACCCAGGACCACCTGCCAAGGAGTGGTACCACACACAGTGGTCTGGGGTCTCCCACATCAATCATTAATCAGGAAAATGCCTGTAGAGACAACCTCAGATCAGTATGATGGAATTCTTCAATTGAGATTGTCTTCCTAGGTGACCAGAGACTACATCAAGTGGACAAAACCGAACCAACACACTCATGGATCACGGAGATTCCCATATCAAGCATGTATGTGGGACAGAGGAATCTGCATGTCTGGGAGGGATGTTCTCCACAGTTCTCCTAGCCACTCAGGTGGAGGGGTAGTGGTCAGGGGGGAACCTTTATGACTGGCCTCTCCTCCCCTCTCTGACTCTTTCTCTCGGTTAGTCTGTTTGCCTCTAGAGGAGAAATCCAACTTCAGCAAGGGAGGACTTGAACATGCTGATGACATGGTACAGACTACTTGAACTGTGCTGGTTGGTTTTATGTCCACTTGACACAAAGCTAGAGTTATCTGAAAAGAGGTAATCTCAATTACCTCTTCCATAAGAGCTGGCTGGAGGACATTTTCTTAATTAGTGATTGATGGGGGGTGCCCAGGCTATTGTGGGCAGTGTCATCCATGGGCTGGTGATACAGGGTTCTATAAGAAAACAGGCAGAGCAAGTCTTGGGAAGCAAGACAATAAGCAGCAGCACCTTCCATAGTCTCTGCATCAGCGCCTGCCTCCAGGTTCCTGCCATGCTTGAATTCCTGTCCTGACTTCCTTAAGCCAAATAAACCTTATCCACAGGGCCGGTGAGAACTGGATTCCAGCTACTGACCCCTGTCCCTACTGCCACCTGCTCACCTGCTGGTGCACAGTTGCTGCATGCTCCTTCATCTCTGACTTTGGGATGGGCTCCTCACATTCCGGGCAAATGACCAGAAAGCGCAGGCAGTGGGCCTCATGGAGGGTGAAGTGGACAGAGGCCACATTTCTTTTGCTTCAGGATAAAGTGGGGGGGATAAAGGTTCATTGTCTTAGTATAAAGCACGAAGCCTTGTTGCATACCTAGGGCAAACTCTTCCCAGGCCTGTGGCATGGAAAATACAGTGACGCAGATGATGCTCTCCTGCCCTGCTTGTGCTGGTGAAAAAGTAGAAAAATTCACTATCACAAAGTAAGTGTGAGGGCAGTCTACAAAGCGCTACACTGCCCAGGAGAGTGGGCGGGAAGGAGTGGTAGGAAGGGGTTACCAGGGCAACAGGACAACATTAGAGAGCGATTCATTTCCTAGGTGGGATGATTTCACAGATAAGCAGCGTTTGTCAAAGTGTGCACTTTAAACATGGACAAGTCAGCTGGGCCTGTTGTCACAGGTTTGTAATACCAGCTGTTCATGAGACTGAGACAGGAAGATGGCTAGTTCAAGGCCTACTTATGCTATAGAGTGAGTTCAAGATCAGCCTGGGCAATTTAGTGAGACTTTGTCTCAAAATGCAAAGTAAAAATAGATCTGGGGATACAACTCTGAGTGATTGGCTGCTGTGCAATACCCTAGGCTTAGTGCCCAGTACTCTCCCCACCCCCAGAGACGGGGGAGGGAGGGAGGTGAAGTTTATCCTTTTCCAGTTATCTCTCAGTAAAGCCATCATGGAAACAAAATAACACCGGTTGGCATTGCAGCCATGACCACACTTCCTACACCGGTGAAAACAGCTTTCAGAGGCTCCAAGGGTTCCCCAACTCTCCAATAGTGAAAATTCAAGCAGCTGTCTCTCATCCCTGGGCTCTCCTGAAGCTACCCAGATAGGGGCTGAGACCCGGAGAGTCTGCCTGGGCAGGGTGTCTCCTCTGATAAGCTCATTACCTCATCTTTCCACCCCCTCAAGCTGGTGGCTGCTAAGGAGAAAGGAAACTGATCCCAAAGGGCCAGGGGAGGTGCCCCAGGGCCCTAGCACCTGGGTCAGGGCCACAGAGGGACGTGGAAAGCCTCACTGCTGTCAGCCTGATCAAGCTGTCCCCATAGATACACAGGGTGAAGTCCCCTTGATCTGCTTGCTCTCTGTTCTGCCTCCAAGCACACTCAGCACTTCTTCCAGAGTCGGGAGATCCTGGGCAGGTTCTGGAGGTGTGGCCATTGCCCCCTGCTGTGTCCTCCATGTTCTACCTCCCAGCTCCTGTCAGGTGGAGAGTGGGACTGACCCTGGAGCACCTTTGAAGTTTCCTTCACAGATGGGTGGGAAGACTACATTTCCAGGGCCCCACATGAGGACCTAAGTTTCCACAGGAATGAGTAGCCCACTAGGGACAAGTCCCTGGTTACTTAACTTCGTGGCTGACCAGCCGGCCTGAAACATCCATGTGAGGGAATGTAGTGACCTTGAATTCCGCTGACCGCTCCCCACCCCAGGGGTTCCAGTCCCTTCAGGCTTGTCCTCTGGTGTGTCCCTAATCCTCTTCACTTCAGAAACAGTGCTCTGCTCTGCCCCTCTCTGCTCTGCCCCTCCCTGCTATGGCCCTCTCTCTGGCCAGCCCTGGAGAGAGTAGCTTTCTTACCAATTGCTGCACACCTGGAAGTCAGCCTCCATGGTCTGCTCCTTGGAGCACACTGTGGACTTGAGCTACCGCAGGCAAGAAAACAAAACTGAAAGTGTTTCCCCAGCCTGGCTCACAGCAGCAGGGAGGAGGGGACTTTCAGTATTCTCAACCCAGGGCGGTTCCCAGCTCCTTGCAGCAGGACACGCCCAGAAGGCCACTCTGCAGCAAGATCTAGTCCCCTGCCATGCCTCTCATCCTGTGTTGTCCCTGAGCTACCGTGACTGTGACCTCTGGGGTGGGGGTGAGCCGACAGATCTCCTCGGGCACCATAATGACTCCTTCCTTCCTCCCCCTCCCTGACTGGTTTCACTCAATCTGGATCCCCACCCCTTCTCAACCTGTGACATCACTCCTCCACTCTGGTTCTGGTCCCATCCTCTGTGTGAAGCTTGAGTCTGCTCCATGAAGAAGGAGCCCCTGCACCTGCACTCTGCCTGGGTTTCCGTTTGTAGCAACTGGAAACAAGATCCGTGAGGAACTGGGCAGGGGTGCAGGGTGCTGGATGCTTAGACTAAAGGCTCTGCTGCAAAAGAAGCAGTGATGTCAAACACTTACGTAAGCCCAGGGTGGCAGGCACCACAAGGGGGCCTTGTCATCTCATCCTCAAATGGTAAAACTGAGGCACCTAGGGCCCAATAACCTGCACAAGTTCCCAGGCGACGCGGTCCAAGGTGTGATTCCTCTGCCATAGCTGCAGAGCTGTGGGATCTGCAGTCAGATCCTGATAAGATATTGAACTGAGCCTTCTCAGTTCAATCTCAGCCTTCTGGAGGCTGTTTCCTGGTTGGCTGGCTTACCCTGGGGCTCCTGGGGGAACTTTAGGGTCCCCGTGCTCCTAGAAATTGAATACAAAATCACTGCCATGTCAGAATACGCTTGTTCTCAAGAAGGTGCCCACAGACCCAGGCAGCTGACTGACAAGCCTAGCCGGCCTCATGTCTTTGAATCATTGAAGCTCAAAGATTCCAAATTCAGTTAAAGGCAGCTCATGCCCACGAGTAATATATTGCATAACGAAACCAAGTGGATACAGAACAGTTGCTGCTGGTTTCTTGTGTTCATTTTCTTTTTTCCTCACAGGAAGAAACAGAGTGTTACTAGTTACATAAATAAAGATGACAAAATAGGTTTGGGGGATAGATAGCGGTATGGCCCTTGCCTAGCATGACAGAGGTTTTGGGGTTGGTCCCTACTACACACACACACACACACACACACACACACACACACACACACACACACTGTACACACAATCACAAAATAGTATCTTTCAGTGACAACTGATATATTTACAAATACAGCCAGGCACCAAATAATGACATGTCCGACAACAGTAACCACATAAGATTATAGAGAACTGTAGCAACTTTTGAATGTCACTGCACTGAATCACTTGCATTTGTCCTGCCTTGGCATGAGTGTAGGGTGCAAGAAATCAGAGGGGCAGCTAAACACTGAGCTGAACTCCTGGAATCTAGTTGTAGAGATGGAGGAGTGATGAGAAACGGGTCAAGACCATGTTGAGGAAACCCACAGAAACAGCTGACCTGAGCTGACGGACTCCAGACTAGGGAACCTGAATAAGACTGAACTAGGCCCCCTGAACGTGGGTGTCAGTTGGGGGGCTTGGGCAGTCTATGGGACCACTGGCAGTGGAACTAGTATTTATCCCTAGCGCATGAATGGGCTTTTGGAGCTCATTCCCCATGGAAGGATACTTTTTCAGTCTAGATACAGCAGGGAGGGCCTCGGTTCTTCCCCAAATGATGTGACAGACTTTGATGATCCCTCATGGGAGGCCTCACCCTCTCTGAGTGGATGGGAAGTGGGATGGGGAGATGGTGGGGGGACAGGAGGAACTGGAGGGAGAGGAAACTGGAATTGATATGTAAAATAAGATTGTTTTTAATTTAAATAAAAATTAATAAAAAGCAGAGGGGTGTGTGTGAATATGATCAGTTGATTACACACATGTATTAAGATACAAAAATAAGAAACAAAAAATATAGCAAATAAAATTATATACAGGACAGGTTCAGTGGGTAAAGTACCTGTCACTAAACCTGAGTTTAACCCCTGAATTCAACCCCCTGGGACCTACATGGTAGGAGGAGAGAACCAGCTCCCTTGAGTTGTTCTCTGACCTCCACACACACAAAATAAATGTTTTAAATATTATGTATAGTACTCGATAATCACAATAAACAGCTATATTACTGACTTGAGAATTTACTATGGTATATTTCCTATTGTCATTATAGAACATATTCTCTTTATCCATAAGCAAATTGTTTAGGGCTGGGTATGCTTAGCATACACAAGGCCCTAGGGCCCATCCTTAGCATATTTAAAAGAGAAGACATAATGAAGAAATCACAATGTTGGCTATTGACATTAAAAGCAATGACAATTCAGAAAGAAGAACTGGCTTGTTCTGAGCCAACTTGAAAGAGCATTTCCCAGAAATATTAACAAGTTAACACCCTGGTTCCCCAAGAACATGGTCCTCCAAGGATGTGTGTTACCCTTTGAGTATAACAAGTCTGCTGCAGACTGTGAATACCTGTCCCCAAGCTACCATGCTGTTTTAGGAGCGTGTGAAACCTTCAGGGAGTGGGGCCTGGATGGAGGACACAGGTCAGTGTGGGGTGGGTCTGGGGGGATATAGGTCACCCCTGTACCCTGTCTGGCCTCTTTCTGCTCTCTGTACCAGGCCCACTGCCGTGCCTCCCCTCCACGACAGATTAACGTCCCTTTGTATGAGTTACTTTCTCCTTGTGACAAAATACTCAGCAACTTAGAAGAGAAAAGGGGGCTTACAGTTTGAGGGTCCAGTCTGGCATAGTGGGGCAGGCGTGGTGCTAGGAGCACGAGGTGTGGGTCATGTTGAATCTGAGTCAGGAAGCAGAGGGATGAATGCTAGCGCTCAACACTTTCTTCTTATCAGTTTGCCACACTCGGGACAGTGTTGCCCCCATTCAGGGCTGCTCTTTCTGCCTCAGTCAATCCTCTAGAAACACCCTCAACAAAGCCCGAGGTTTGCCTCCTAGGTGACTTTAAATCCAGTCAGTGGCAAGGTAACCACCCTCCCCTTCAAACTGGGGGCCAACAGAAGTCCTTCCTCCCTTACGTGATGTTTACAGGTATGTGTCACACCCAAGGAAAGTCCCCAGCTCTATGTGGTCCCATTCAGAACTGATTACACAAACCTATCACGGTGGGCAAACTTTACACAGATCCAGATGTTGGTTAAATCAGACAAGACATCCCCAGCAAGCCTCGGTTGCTGCCTCAGCCTTAAGGTGTAACAGTCCTGAGGCCTATCATCCTGCCGTATGTAGTAAGAGTTTGTTCAATAACCACAAAAATTGTAAGTAACAGAAGTCAATGATAAGTGGATGCCAGAGAGTTCTGAAACAGAATAGCCCAGCCCAGCCGAACCTAGGCTTCACAACTCACAGCACCTCATGTATCAACAAAGTCACAACAAGGTGACTGTGATCCTGTGCCGACAGGAGATGTTCCAGAGAGACACTGTGACCTTCCCTTTAGCCACGAGACTGTCATTTTTCCCCACTTATAAAATTAGTGTGCTTAACAGGCAGCCAGGAGTCTTGAGCTTGAAGCTGACCCCCAAGGAAAGTTGTAAAAGGCTTCAATGTACACATATTAAAGGAAGGGACCTAAGGGACAAAGATTCATAGGGGAGTTTCCATTCCAGGAAACACCAAGAATGCTTCCTTTTTAAAAATGGAGGAATCTAAGACCCCATTATTCTTGGCAAAGATTCAATAAAAAGCTGTCTCTGTGACAGAATGGAAGCAGTCTGGAACCTAGGATTGTTCTTAAATTTACATCTGTTCTAGATTTTTTTCTTATGGCTTTCTGTAAATTATAAGGTGGCCTCAGACATGGAGCAGGATTAGACTTCTCAGTTCTTATTGGTCAAACTGAGTAAATCCAGAGTCTTCTATTAATTCAGTTCCTTTTTTATCTATCTATCTATCTATCTATCTATCTATCTATCTATCTATCTATCTATCTATTTATTTTAGTCTGGGTTACTTGTAGTTCAGGCTGACCTCAAACATTCTCTGGGGTTGAGGGTGGCCTTGAACTCCTGATCCTCCTACCCCCATCTCCTGAGTATGGAGATTATCCAGTATACATTATCAGGCCTGGCTCTTAACGAAGAAACTGGGTATATTAGTTTCTATCCAACAAAAAGGAACTCAAGTGAGGACAGGTTTGTTTTGGCTCCCTGTTCCGGAGATATAGCGCATCCTGGCCAGGCAGGACAGAGGCAGGGGCAGGAGGTGGCTGTTCTGCTGGTCACACATTATATTCGAAGTCAGGAAGCAGAGATCAGAGAGTGATAAATGCTTGCACTTAACTGGCTTTCATTCAGTCTAGCTCCCCTCCCCACACTCCCCCATTAAATAGTACTGCTCACACTTAGAATGGGTCTTCCCACCTCAACATGCCCAGAGATTTGTTTGCATGGTGATTCTAAGTCCCACCAGGAGAACGAGGCAGTTTATGGACCCGGGTGTGCCTGGTAACAAGAGAATGCTCCAGTGGTGAGATTTAAAGCTGCTAGAAGCCCTTGGCTATGGAGGGGATCTCTCTGAGATGCTTCTGTTCACACCAAAAAGAGGTTCCTGTGACCATCTAGAACAATAAAAACCCGAGGAACTTTTATGAACTATGAGCTTCCAAAATGCTTCCAGAGATATTATTGATGGGACAGATGTCAAAGAGGCAGATGTAGGGGGGACACCAGGAATCTGTGGCAAGGACGGGAAGGGCAATTAGAAGTGATCTGGCAGCTTCTGTTGTAGTGTGCTCTGATTGACTTTCACCTATAAAGTCATTTTCTTCCAAGACTTCTTCAATGCTTCTCTCATGCTCCAACTTTTTTTTTTTTTTTTTTTTTTTTTTGGCTTTTACGAGACAGGGTTTCTCTGTATTGTTTTGGAGGCTGTCGGTCCAGCCCGGCCTCGAACTCACAGAGATCCACCTGCCTCTGCCTCCCGAGTGCTGGGATTAAAGGTGTGCGCCACCACCACCCGGCTGTAGCATGAATTCTAATTGGTCTTAATAAAAGCCCTGAGTCAGATATAGGGGTTAAATGCTGAAAGATCAGAGAAGCCGCCAGTTCTTACCTCTACTCAGATCTAAAGGGGTGATCTTGTCCTTATGATCAGGTCAGTGAAAAAACAATGAGATTAACCCCTATATCTGACTGCAGGTTTTTATTATGAAGACCAATTAGAATTCAAGCTACACAGGATCCATTTTTAAATCTTCTTTTAAACTTTTATTCTTCTCTCATACATCACATCCTGAGTTTCTCCTCCCTTCACTCCTCCCCTTCCTGCTTTCTACCTTTCCTCTCCTCCAGACCAACTCCTCTTCCAGGAATATCCACTGAACATTGCCTAATGAGGACTCACTTATCTTTTTGTCTGGTTCATCTCAATTTGTCCCCAGCAAACCACAGGTGTAGGTGACTGAGAGCAAACTTGTTCCAATTTGGGGATTTGACTGTTCCCCTAAGACCTGTATGTTGAAGGCTTGGTCCCTAGCTCACGATGTTACTGGGAGTCGATATTTGGGTGTTATTTAGGACATAGGGCCTAGTGGGAGGAAGTTATGCCATTTGAGGCATGCCCTTAAAGGGGGAAACTGGAATCTTGGCCCCTTCTATTCTCCCTCTGTGGCTCCTGGTGTCATGGAAAGAATAGTCCTCCTGTGCCATGTGCTACCACAGACCTAAACAAAGGTACCAAATGACTATTTCAGGAGTGTGAGACCTCTGAAGGCCTGAGCCAAGTGAACCTTTGCTGCTAAGACGTTGTTAACCTCAGGCATCTCATCACAGTGATGGAACACTGGCTAACGCCAAGCCCTTTCTGTCTATCGCCTGCATTTCTGAAGGGACCCATGTGCCTCTGGCCTGGAAGACAGTGACGGAACTGTGGCTTGCAACGGCGGCAGTCACATGTTGGCTGACCTGAATGGATGTGGATGGCTGTGTGTTTGAGATAATTAAATAGTATGTCAGGAATCTCCTCCACCCACACAACACCCTAGAACTCAAAGTGGCAACAAAAGCCATTTTTCTTTTGATTTTAAAAGAAAACTTATAATTATGAAAGTATGCATGACTACATGCTCTTTTTAAAGAACAGGGAATGTTACAGATAAAACAAAATTTCTTTCTGCCCACCATGCTTGCTCCTGAGCCATTATTATTTTTAGCCAGAGTGTAGATGAAGGCACAATCTGGTTAGCACAAAACCCTGTCCCCATTCCTGATGCAACTTGAAGCCTGGCTGGGAGGCTTGCATGACTGCATTGTTCTGTCGTCCATCTCTGGCCAGTTACCGGCTCCCCTCCCCCATACAGTAACACAAAAATGCTGCAGAATCACTCACTCTGTTGTGGACTTAAAATTCCTTTCTAGGACGCTGGGGCTACCTCTCAGCAGCTTGGTGGTCACCTGGAGTTTCCTGCAGTAGCTTTGTGTTTGGCCTGTGGGTCAGGGGAGAGGTGGGGACTTGTGAAGTTTTCCACAGGGAACTAACCTCTGAGATATGATTTGGACAGGCTGCTATATGGTACCTTTCTCTGGGACTCAGAGCTCTGGGTTGGCATGAAAGAATAATAATACATATTTCAACACATTGATTTGACAAGGAAGAGATTTTGTGTGACAGCTGTCTGAGATCATGAAGGACAGTATAACACTTTCAAAGAACATTACTGTGGCTGGCTTGAGGGGAGTCTTGTTAAGGCCTAATCCTTTCAAGGGATTGCTAGGCTAAGGGAAATCCTGTAAAGACAGAGAAGCTCCACTTCCCAGACAAAAATTACACGTTGGAATTGCACACACTCCTGTCGGCTGTGTGGAAGGGCCGTGTGGTCAGAGTGGGCCGTGTTCTGGGAGACATGATCATAGATTGCAGTCTCCTTGAGTGCAGTGCATTTGAGTGGGAGTTTGTTTTTCAAACCACATGCAAGTGCATCAAATGACTAGTCTCTCAGTAGAATCCAAGCCTGAGGATATCTGTGATTGTGTTTGGGGCAGGCTTCAGGCCTGGTTGGCTCTTGAAGTCAGAGAAAGTCCTGGCAGATCTTGTATATTTGGCAAGTACAGGAGAGGAACCTGGTCATTAGCCCCATGGGCTAGACACAGAAGCTCCAGCACTTGATGCTTTTCCATCGACTCCTGTGGGAAGTTGACTCTTGCACATTCGAAGTCTTTATCCTAGTTAAAACACATTGTTACCCATCCCCACCCATTCCAGGCAATCTTCAATCTCAATCCAATGACAAGGACATTTCAAGGTCACTGGGAAGACCCTTCTACCTTTTCATATAAGGTTTTTGTTTTGTGTATTTACTCATCTATCTGTTTGGTTTTGCTTAGGGCATTGCACATACTGCTTGCTGATAGAGTGCTCTACCGGGGATGCTTTCAGAGAGCCTTCATTAGGGCCATCTTGACTGGTGTCAGATCTGTACTTCAGTCCTGACAGCATAATTAACTGGGAGCTTGAGAGGCCTCAAACTTTCTAGGCTTCTGTGTTTCCTTATTTAATGAATGTCACTAGGGCCTTGGGGGCACTTTAGGAATCTAGGTGCTCCCAGAATATGTGTGCGAAATTTGTCACCATGTCAGTATGTGCCTGTTCATGAGGAAGCACTCATTCCAGAATGACTAAATTAGTCTAAGTCTTTGAATGTTCGAGACTAAAAGAAACCAAGTTCCAATAAAGGCAATGTGTGCCCAGAATTAATAAGGTGTAATAGAATCAGGTGGCTAGACGATGCTTGCTGGTTTCTTTTCTTTTTTTGTTTTTTTTGTTTTTTTTGTTTTGTTTTTTCGAGACAGGGTTTCTCTGTATTGTTTTGGAGGCTGTCCTGGAACTCACTCTGTAGACCAGGCTGGCCTCGAACTCATAGAGATCCACGAGCCTCTACCTCCTGAGAGCTGGGATTAAAGGCGTGCGCCACCAACGCCCTGCTGCTTGCTGGTTTCTTTGTGTTTGCTCTTTTAGCAGGAAGAAGCAGGCTGTGGCTAATTAGAGGAATAAAAATGACAAAAGGGGCTTGAAGTTTAGGTTAATGGTATGGCACTTGCCAGCATAAACACCCATTTTTTTGGACACAGGGCCTCACTATGTAGACCAGGTTGGCCTTGAAGTCACAGACTTCCTTTTGCTGCTGCCTCCTGAGTACCGGCATAAAAGGAATGTATCACCATGCCTGATCATATTTTGTCATTTTTTTCAGTTATATTGATCCCAGAGTCTAGTATATGCTGGATACATCACTCTTGGATACATCCCAATAAGATGAGCAGATAATCCAAGAAGGAATATGGCATAGGATCAAGAAATAAGAAATCCCACTGAGGGGAGGCAAAGGGAATTTTTGGGTTGCCAGCAAAGCGAAATCCCGGATGCCAGTTGTGTAAGCAGGTCTAGAGGACAGGTGGTTCATGCTGGAGCAGAACAGATGGTTCAAGGACTTATTTGCTTTTAGCTCCAAAGGGACAGTGATAGATTACCTCATGTTAGACCATGTGTGAAATCATAGCAAGTGGCTGTTTGAGATGCAGGCAGAGTTGAAATAAGCAGTAGAAAGTTCAGTGAGTAGCAGACAGCACTAGCTCTAAGGAAAGCCATGTAAAAGCCTGGGAAAACACACAACAATACGGTGCTTGGCTCAAAAGGTCATTGTTCTAAGAATTTGGGCATTGATTTAACTGAAACGGTGATAACATATTGAGACCATGCAGGAGGAGGGGAGGGGAGAGAGAGGCAAGGATCAGGCACTCAGAATTTATCAGAGGAAGTCGGCAAAGAGTTTCCAAACTTGAGAAGTTGCAAAATCATAGTTTGTTTCATTTCGAAGTGTGTAGGTAAATAAGTACTGGAAAAGCCTTCTCGAAAGCTCTGTTGCAAGTGTTTGCCTTGGGAGATGAGTAGGAAGAAGTGGGGTGGGAAGGTGAGTTGTTGTTATAATAATCCACTTTGTGGCATTGAACGTCTTCCTCTGGGTCCTTCCTGGAGTTATCTCAACTGTCATGGACCATCTCAGCACTCTCAAGTGGCATGGAGAGAACAGGCTGCCTGGGTGATTGCCCTGACTTGCCAAATAGGACCACCATCTTCCATTCTAGGGACATTGCATCAAAGGATGCTGATGAAAACAGCAAGTGAGACAATGCAGGCCACACTGCCCGAGTGGGCAGGAAGAACCATCTCAGAATCCTGGAGGATTCTCTGATAGATGTGTAACCCTAAGCTTCTCCACACTGCCTCCCTTACTTCTCCCACCCATGCTTCCAGAGTCATCTCCATCATACCCAGGGAGATAGCATGTACCACACCTGCCAATTTCCAAATCAGTTCAATAACATCCTTTTGGAATTATGATAAGAAAAGTAATTTTAGTCTACTGGGAAATCCTGCCTCCCATTTGCATAATTCCCTTGCTGTTGCAATTCCTTCTTGACTATCTTTTCCTTGTATAGTCATGTACAAGCCAATGTCCTTTGTGGTTAAAATTAAGCAAAACTAGATTGTTTACTGACATCTTGAAATGACAGCTGGGTTTTGGTGACACGTTCTCCTTTCTCCTTATATTTTTATTCTAATTTATCTAAGTAGAGACCCGATTTTCATGGATTCCTCTCTTTTAAATAAAATGTGATCTTCCTACAAACTTTAGTTTTGAACTATTCTTCTCATTTATTTCACATGAAGAAAGATATGAAAAATATGAAAAATATTTATCCATATGTAACCCGACAAAATATTAACAACAGCTTCCTATATTCTTAATTTCAGCATCCTTGCCTCCCCATATATAATTATTCTCCTGAACCTGAAGTTTATTATTCCTTCTATGTGGTTCAAAATATTGATTACATCTGTGTGGATCCATTAATTCTATAATACTGTTTTTGTATACAGTCCAACCTTTTGTAGATGAAATGAAAATATTTGTATCTCTTTGCAGTCTTCCTCTTCCTTTGGCTTTAAGTTTTTGAGATCTGCCCACATTTCGACCTAGAGTTCTATTTTATTCATTGTAATTTCTGCCAGATATTCATGTAGGGGCTGGAGAGAAGGCTCAATGTTTAAAAGCATTGCTTGCTCTTGCAGAGGATCTGGATTAATTCCCAGCACCCACATGGTGACTCACAACCGTCTGTAACTCCAACTCCAGGGTCCAACAACCTCTTCTGGTCTCCAAGGGCACTGTATACATGTGCTGCTTAAACATATATGCAGGCAAGAGACATATACACATAGTACTTTCTTTAAGTTTCATTTGTACAACTGTGTACCTAGTCATTAACCCATTCTTCTGTGAATTAAGATTTAGATTTTCCATATTCTTTGATCATTAATGATGATACTATTAAAAAAGTCTAGGACTGGCGAGGTGCTCAACTCTTAAAAGTGCTTGACCTGATTTGATTCCCTGATGCTACAGAGGAAGGAGGAACTGACTACTGAAAGTTGTTCTCTGATCCCTACACATGAGCCATCATGTATGTGTGTGTATGCATACACATACATACACATAGTAAAATGAATAAATACTTTAAAAAAGAATTGACATTATTAAAGTCAAGACTTTTAAATTTTTTTATTTTTAATGATGTGTAGGCATGCATCTTTCTGTGTGGGTGTGTGCATTTATCTTCTGCACATAGTCTCTGTAGTCTAGGAGGCTATATCCTCCACTGTTTTCTGAAACAAGAAAACAATGTTACAGAAAGAAACTAAAGAACAAAAAGTTACTCTTAGTTATCTTGGAAGACAAAACTTAGAAAAAGTCACCTAAGTAAAATAAAAATCCGGACGAGAGAAGCTTTTTGCTTGTTGAGGCATTACTCTCCTGGCTACTTTAGATCTTTGTCCATGGCTTCTTTTTTCTTTTCTTCCTTTCTTCTTTTCAAGACAAGGTGCCTCTGTGTAGCCCTGGCTGTCCTGGAACTCACTCTGTAGACCAGGCTGGTCTTGAACTCACAGAGATCCTCCTGCCTCTCCTCCCGAGGGCTGGAATTAAAGTTGTCCACCACCACTGCCTGGCTCCTTTTGCTTCTTGAGAATACTTAAGGAATTGACTTAAAGTATTTGGCCAATTAGTATCAATGTCCGTGTGTGGTGGTTTGAATGGAAATGGCTCCCAAAGGCTCGCAGACTTGAATACTTGGTCATCGGGGGCACTATTAGAAAGGATTAGGAGATGTGGCCTTGTTGGAGGAGGAAGTGTGTCACTGGGGATGGGCTTTGAGGTTTCAAAAAGGCCATCCCAAGCCCAGAGTCTAGCTTTTCCTGCTGCCTGCGGATCTGGATGGAGAACTCCAGATCAGGATGTCAAACAGCTACTTCTTCCAACACCATATCTGCCCCAGTGCTGCCGCGTTCCCTGCCATGATAATGGGCTAAACCTCTGAAACTGTAAGCAGGCCCCAGTTAAATGCTTTATTTTATGAGTTTCCATGGTGATAGTGTTTCTTTGAAGCTCTAGAGCACCGACTAAGACAGGAGGGGGCACCAGGGAGCAGGGTGTCGCCATTGCTTTTCTGGTGCTGTGATGAAACACCATGACCGGAAAGTTATATATAGAAGGAGTTCGTTTGGTTTAAGAATCTGTCATGACCAGGCAGCATGTCAGCAGGCAGCAAGCAACAGGCATGGCAGCCGGCGCAGGAAGCTGAGAGTCTCACAGTTTGAATCACAAATTTAAAGCAGAGAGGGAGTGACGGAGCAGCCATAGGACCCTGGACTGGCCAGGGTACTGCCTGAGTGCATTCTGCCAGGTCAGGAGGCAGGCCAGTATGATGCCTGACTCCTAACACATTTATCATTCATACCACCACAACATGCAGGGTAAGCAATGGAAAGGCAAGCAGAGCAGGCTTCCCTGTAGATTTCAATGTGTTTCTCTGAAGAGGAGGACAAGGGCTTCCCTGGCGCCTTCAGCGGCGATGTGCAATGCTCTGTGAGATGTGCACACCTGACTGATAAGGGTTCCAGCACTCAAGCAGATATTTTCATTCTGTCTGCTAACGTGTATACTTAGTAAAGCATTCACTTTACACTCGAAAAGGGCTAATGAGGCTCAAGGCATAAAACAAATGACAAATATTTCAGACAGAAAGAGAATAGCTAATGTTTCACTGCAATGTTAGAGAATCACATTCCACTCAGCCCAAAAGAATTCAGAATTTGAAACTTCACTCAGCCCAAAGGAATGAGGCTTCAGAATTACTCAGCAAGGCCACCATTACTATTTAGTGGTATAAAACTCTGGACTCAGCATTAATTTAGGGAAGAAATTAAAGTTCTCAGTTTGATTAGGGCATCATCATATACATAGTGATAAAAAGAAACTTGTTTGACCTCAAAGCACACAGAATGACCTTTTCATCCCCACATTGCTCTTTCTTTTATTTGCCTGTTTATTTCTTGAAATGGACTAGCCTCAAACTTTCTATGTAGCTGAGGCTGACCTTGAGCTCCTGATGATCTTGCCTCTGCCTCCCAAGTGCTAGGATTACACTTTGAAACAGAACCTTTCTATGTAGTCTGGCTGATCCTGAACTTTTCCCCCAGGTTTCCTGTAAGCATTTCGTTGGATCGGATGGGATGGGCGGGGATGGATTATGGCACTCGGGAGTCATAGAATACTGGGTATTACAGCTTGGAAAGAAAGGTATTCTGGCACTTGGGAGCCAAGGAATACCACAGGTCATGGTAAGCATAGCAGCTTACAGTCTTGCTTCAGGGAAAGGTTTCCCCAGTGTATCAGCTCTGCTCCTGCAGGAGAGGCTTTCCCCAGCGAATTTGTTACAGTACAACTCCAGCTCCATTCCCCTGGAGAGTGTAACAACTTCAGTTTCCAGGGGAAGATTTACCCCAGCAAAAAGTGTTACAGTCTTGCTCTGATCTGCTCTACTCAGGGTCATCTCTGATCCAGTGAAAGAAGGTCTCATCCAAACCTCATACAAGAGATTTTTTGGGAGGGAAGAATCCAGGAGAGTGACTGTCCTGTGGCAAAGGACAGCCGCACAAACAGCCATAAGCTGAACAGACACAAGATTTATATAGGGCTTCTTAGAGGGCAGAGTTTTCCAGGGTGGGTATTGGTCAAATTTCATCCCCAAGCTTAGGATGGCTAGAACTCCTCTGCTCGGGGATTGGTTAGTTTTCTGCATAGGGCTAGGGTCAGATTTGGCCCTGGTTTCAGGGCCAAAGTGTGTTTCTTTCTCTGGTCCTTTTTAGCCTTTGGCTCTAGTTTTAGGGTCAGGGTGTATTTCTTTCACTGGCCCTGATTCCAGGAACAAAGTGTGTTTCTTTGGTACTGGTATCAGGGTCAGGGTACATTTTTTTTTGGTTCTGGTAGCAGGACCGAAGTGTTTCTTTGGCTCTGCTCAAGGTGTGTTTCTTTGGCTGGACCTTTACCCCTACATTCCCCAAGTGCTGGACTTGTAGACTTGTGCCTCTGTGCCATTCTTCTTCCTTTCATTTAAGCTCCCTCCCCTTGGAGAAAACAAATGGCTGGAGGAAGGATGGTTCTTGAAATAACTAAATTTATAGTAAGTGGGTCATTGGCTTTTTTAAAAATTAATTTTATCTGTATGGTTGTTTTGTCTACATGCATGTTTGTATAGTATATGGGTACAGTGCCAAAGGAAACCAGAAGAGGGCATCAGATCTCCTGGAACTGAAGTTACAGGCAACTATGAACCATCATGTGGGTGCTGGAATTGAACCTGGATCCTTCTGGAAGAGTAGACAATGCTCTTAATCACTGAGATATCTCTCCAGTCCCATTTTATATTCTTTTGCCTAAAATATTTTTCTTTTATTTTACCTTGAGCCTCACTTATACTTTTTTAGTATAAAATCAATGCAATCCCTTTTTAGAATGCTGCACCCATTTATTATTTAATATTTAAAATAAAGTTTAAAGTGATGAAGGATTATCTGATATGTATTGCTATCCAACTAGAAATAAAATATTTTAGACACTATTGAAATATCCCACTCTGCTCACCTGGTCCTACCAGGTTAAAACTGGGTTAAGTTTGGTGTTTATTTATCTTTGTATTCTTTGGACTTTACTTTTGTTTATCTTCCAAAGCAAAATTATAGCAATATGTTGCATAATGTAAGCTTTAAAGTGGTACCACACTAAAAGCTCTCACCAAGTATTTGTAAGCTTTGTCTGAATGCATTTACACACCCCTGATTCCTCTATTTTCACTGCTATACACCAACAGCCTAAAATACTCTATTTATTCTGACACCAGTCATTGCATAATTCAAAATTATTTGTTCTTGCAAAACACTATTGCCATTTTTTCTTTTCTTTTCTTGGTCGAGAAAGGGTTTATGTAGCCCTGACTGTCCTGGAACTTGCTATATAGACCAGGGTTGGCTTTGAACTTACGTAGATCTGCCTGCCCCTGCCTCCTGAGTTTAAATGCAGGGGTCATCACACCCAGTTTTCTTTTTTAATAAGCCCTTTTTAATGCTAGGGACTGGGACCACGACCTCATGTGTACCAGGCAAGCTGTCTACCACTAGGCTGCATCCCAAGCTCACAAACTTTTTTCTTTTCTGAGACAATGCTTTGTTATGTAACCCAGCTGTCTTCAAACTTTCAGTCCTCCTACCAATCTCCTGAGTGCTGGGTTTATGGGTACGGGGCACACTGAGCATGTCCTACAGGCACGGAGCACATCCGAGCATGTCCTACAGGCACGGAGCACACCTGAGCATGTCCTACAGGCACGGAGCACACTGAGCATGTCCTACAGGCATGGAGCACACCTGGGCATGTCCTACAGGCATGGGGCACACTGAGCATGCCCTACAGGCATGGGGCACACTGAGCATGCCCTACAGGCATGGGGCACACCTGGGCATGTCCTATAGGCACGGAGCATACCTGAGCATGTCCTACAGTCATGGGGCACACCTGTGCATGTCCTACAGTCATGGGGCACACCTGTGCATGTCCTATAGGCATGGGATATCCCTGGCTTCTACCAGTTTTCTTTTATGTGTTCTTGTATGTGAGTTCTAGAGGCCACTCCCCTTGTAGGAGAGTGGTCTTTGGACTTTTTCATGAATGATCAAAGATAATTTTAGAAAAAAGTTATGTAGCTCTTCAGTGTTTTGTTAAAATGCTTTGTTTCTAAATTGCTATTTTTTAGTTTAAGTATTAGTTTGAGCATATGAAATTTATAGATTGAAATTAACAATTTTATATGATTTATATTGTAGTGACTGTCTTGTTCTTTCACTGTAAATATTTAAATGTAAAGCCGGGGAGGGATGAAACCATTCATTCATAGCAGGAAAGCATAGTTATCAGCCACCTGGCACGCACAGATGGTATCTAGATTTGGGCAATGTGAATTTCAAAAAGCTAGAGGAGTCCTAGAAGTTTTAGCAGAAGGAAATGTTTGAGGAGATAAATGTTCCACTGTGATGAAATATGCACATAGGGAAGCATCACATTGCATTCCAGGGATGCTGCGATGGTCGGTTGCAACATCAGTGTGTCACAGATTAGAATCACCTGAGTAGGGGGCCACCCCCAAAGAACTGTCCTGAGTGCCTTGACTCATACAGGAAGTCCCAGCCCAAGTGTGTGGGCAGCACGTTGTGGTAGAGGCCCAGGAAAAAGGGGGCGTGGCAGGAGGAAGATCACTCATTCTCCTTTTGCTCTGCTCAGTTAGTGTTCCCTCTTTCATCCGACTTGTTTTTACTATGGTGGCTATTGATTTCGTCATTGATATAGATCCAGTGTGTCTAGGATTAAGGACTAGTGACTTTCCAGGAACCTTTCATGATTTCAGGACCAGATTGGAACTACTGAGGGACACAGCCACTGCCAGGTTGCCAACCACTTCAGTGTGGGACAGCCCCTGTGGGACAGCCCCTGTGGGACAGCCCCTGTGGGACTGCTCCTAATGCCGAGATACCCTGTCTCAAGGACTGAGCATCTACCAGGTTCTCCGCCTCTCAGGTCTGAGACAATTGGTTTTCTAACATAAACCTATTTTATGTTATATTGGTTCAAACAGAGAATCCTCACTAATGCAGCTATGCATGCTTGTTTTTATCCAATTGTTAAAATAAACTTAAAAGGGCCCATGAAATGGCTCAGCTTAACAGCCTGAGTTTAACCCCTAGGACCTCCACACATGCACCATACATCACAGAGATGCACCATACATGCACAGAGATGCACCATACATGCACAGAGATGCACCATACATGCACAGAGATGCACCATACATGCACAGAGATGCACCATACATGCACAGAAATGCACCATACATGCACAGAGATGCACCATACATGCACAGAGATGCACCATACATGCACAGAAATGCACCATACATGCACAGAGATGCACCATACATGCACAGAGATGCACCATACATGCACAGAGATGCACCATACATGCACAGAGATGCACCATACATGCACAGAGATGCACCATACATGCACAGAGATGCACCATACATGCACAGAGATGCACCATACATGCACAGAGATGCACCATACATGCACAGAGATGCACCATACATGCACAGAAATGCACACACAACCATAAAAAGTAAATAAATGATGCAATCAGACTTTGTCTTTTGAGACAGGGTCTCACTATGTATCCTCAGCTGGGCATAGTGATGCACCTTTAATCCTGGCACTTGGGAGGCAGAGGCAAGTGAATCTCTGTGAGTTCTAGGCCATCTTGGTCTACACAGTGAGTTCCAGGACATCCAGGGACACACACAAAAGAAAGAAAGAAAGAAAGAAAGAAAGAAAGAAAGAAAGAAAGGAAGGAAGGAAGGAAGGAAGAAAAAGAAAAAGAAAAAAATTTGGTTTTGAGAGAGGGTTTCTCTGTACAGCTTTAGAGCTTGTCCTGGCACTCACTCTGTAGACTGCCAGGCTGGTCTCAAACTCCCAGGATTCACCTGCTTCTGCCTCCCAAGTGCTTGAATTAAAGACATGTATGTACCACCGAATAAAAGACAAAAAATTTAAATAAAAAACCACAAGTGAACATAAATAGGATACTTTATATTTTAAAATATATCCAAAGAACTCTAAAGGACACTTTAATCCTTTTCTCATTATTTTGTATTTCCATTCTCCTTAACCACAAAACTGCTATTAATGGCTCAGAGGACATATCAGAGCTGAGCATGAGGTCCACAGTTTGGTTCCTGAAACTCCAACAAACAAGAACCCCATTAACATATTTTGTTAAAATCTTCTATTGTCACGGCATTCATATCTTCTCATAGGAAACTTGTGGATAAATTGAACATTAGTGTTTTCAAGCTTCTTGTGATGGTAAAGACCTAAGTTGGAGCATTTTTCTTGCTTTGTCATAATGTTAAGTATCATAAGAATGTATATGATCAAAGAGACACAGATGTAGCAGCACACATTTGTACAAGTAATTATATATAAAAAGAAAGCTTGGCTTGGGAAGGAAGCTTAGCTGGACTGGAGGCCTGGCATCTCCACTCAGGTCCTGGGTGTGTTTCCTGTCACTAGCTGGAACGGGACTCTGAACTCATCCCAGCCCTGTGTCCCTGTGTGGATGTGGCCTTGGAGAAATGTTTCCATGTAAATGAAAACACAGGAATGAAAGCTATTTTGTAGAGTAGCATCTCTCAAGTCTGTGAATTTTCCCCGTGTTATGTGCCCCAAATCACATAATACTTACTCATAGAGGGTTTTTTTTTTTGTTTCGTCATTCAGCAACTCAACTGAGTTCTCTTTTTTTTTGGCAAAGAATTAGAAATAACCTGACTTGGGAAAGTTTTTGTTGTTCTGTCTTCAGACTAACCATTCACTCTACTTTTGAGAAGTACAGTCTTAATATGCTTTGGCTCATTTGACAAAATGCTATAAAATGGTATTTCCTTACCTTTATGAAAAACATTTTTCTCATAGTTTTTCCCAAGGTCAAAGCAGGCACAGCTGGTGTCTGGTAGGAGACCACCTTCTGGGCCATATAGATGGTACCTTCTAAGTGGGACTTCACATGAGGGAACAGGCAAGCTAGCTCGATAGGGTCTCCTATATAAAGCTGCCAGTCCTATCCAGAGGGGGTGCAGCCCTCACGACCTAATTGCCCCCTATGGCTTCATCACCTTAGGGGTCAGCATCTTAGTGTATAAAGTTTGGAAATACTAACCGCATACCAGAGGGCTTGCCTCACATTCATTAAGCACTGAGACCCATTTTCAGCACTTTGCACAAACAATAAATGAAATTCTGGAGACAGGTTTTGCTAAGATCTTTCAATGGGGGTCGGGGGAGCTGATGAGATGGCTCAGTGGATAAAGACACTTGCTGCCTGCATAGTGCAAGCCCGAGGACTTGAGTTCGATTCCCATGACCAAAGTTAGCTGGAAGGAAAGAACTGACTGACTCCACAAGATTGTCCCCTGACCTCCACCTGGGTGGTGGTTCCAATGAGAACGGCCCCCATATAGGCTCATATATTTGAATGCTTGGTCATTAGGGAGTGGCGCTGTTTGAGAGTGGTTAGGAGGCGTGGTTTTGTTGGATTAGGTGTGATCTTGGAGGCAGTGTGTCACTGGGGGTGCTCTTGGGGTTTCAAAAGCTCAAGCCATGCCCAGCGTCTCTCTGCCTGCTGCCTGCGGATCCAGATGTAGAGCTCTCAGCTGCTTCTCCAGCACCTCGTCTGCTCCAGTGCTGCCATGCTTCCAGCCATGGCGATGATGGACTAAACCTCTGAAACTGTAAGCCAGCCCCAATTCACTGCTTTCTTTTATGAGTTGCCATGGTCACGGCATCTCTTCACAGCAATAGAACACTGGCCAAGACAACATGTGTGCTGTGACATACACGCACACAAACACACAAAAATAAATTTTTTTTTTTGGTTTTTCGAGACAGGGTTTCCCTGTGACTTTGGAGGCTGTCCTGGTACTCGCTTGGTAGACCAGGTTGGTCTCGAACTCACAGTGATCCGCCTGCCTCTGCCTCCCGAGTGCTGGGATTAAAGGCGTGCGCCACCAACGCCCGGCCACAAAAATAAATTTAAAAATAGATTAAATCAAAGGCTGGGTGGTAGGATAGCAATGACTTTCTGCCACCCTGCGCTTCAAGCACACTTTTGTCAAAAATTTGAAGCTATAAACAGTTCAATTTATGAGAAGTATCGGCTCTAAAACCTAATAGGCAAGTTAGTCTTAATTGCCAGCCTAATTATTTGAATCAGACTATCAAAAAAGTAGTGTAGTTTCCTTTCCATTTGGGGTAGGTGTGGATTTGCATCCCTGTGACAACTGTCTGAACCCAAATGACTCATGGGAGTTGTCCCCATTTCTGTGCATGTCACTCAGAAGAGAAGCAAATGTGCTGGTCTGAACTTAGCATCTGCCATGGAAGGTAGACAGCGCAATTGGCTCACGCTGGTTAATCCCCCCACCTTTCCCTGTAGACGGTCTTTCCTCCAGTGTACTCATTTGGACTTAGCCGGGTGACTAGACTGGCTGAGAGAAGATGAGGGTTGAGAAGCATGCACGGTGCCTGCCGACAGCACAGGCTTTTAGATTAGGTCTGTGGGTTCCCACAAGGTCCTTCTGCATCTGCCCCTGCACCCTTCCTCAGCCCACGTGAAGCCCAGCCACTGTCCAGAACAGGAAGGATCTGGTGCGGCTCAACATCCATCCTCAGACGGGAGCAGACCCCCCCTCCCACTTACAACTCATGTAACATTTTCTGTTGTAGGTCTTGCCTTGGGAAAACTGACCGGTAACATTCTTTGAATCCTATATCTAACTTTTTAAGCAACCAATTTGTTTACAAATAAGAGCATTCCTAAGTTAAAGCCCAGAGGTGGTATTATGGCCAGTCATTATAGTAGCCCATCCATGGAAGTACTCAAGCCGTCATTCCCAAATAGGCATACACTAGCAAAAACTGAACACCCAAAGCCCAGGAGGATCTGCTCATCAGCTACGTTTCCAGGAGTGTCTTTGCAGGCCACAGTCTCATCAAATGATAGTGTTTTCTTGGGCTCAGATGTTAATACAAACTGTAAACTGAGAAGGATTTATCAAGCAGGAGCTTATTCATCTGTGAAGATATAAAAACATGCTTACTTGAACTTTCAATTTCAGTTTAACCTACAAAGAGTTAAAAAAATACACTGAGTTCCACACACCTTTCTCCAGGTCCCCCTGCACTAACAGCCCCTTTGCCCACAGTGAAGAAGTGGCAATAAATGAAGTTGTGGGAACAATTTGTCAAAGAATTCAATAAATACATTAGTTTTATTATAGAAGATAGTTTAGATTTTAAAATGTCAGATTTTAGTAGCGCTATTTTTGGTCCCCTGTTAAGAGAAAATTAAAAAAAACTTTTAAAAACATATATGCAGCCTTATTTAAACATCATATATTGACATTGATAAAATACTACCAACTCAACTAAGGGTCATGCTTAGTTTAATGGTTTCTGCATAGGCAGTAGGTGAGTGTGTGTGTGTGTGTGGTATTTCAGAATTACATCACACATATAGATTTGGGTGTTGGTCACCACAATCAGGTCACAATACTGATTGGTCACCACATAGTCACCCTCTAGTTGTCTTTCATAAAAAAAGAAGAAAAAAAAGCTAGTAATAGTCTCCAAACCTCACCCTTGGCAAACACTGGTCCGTTTAGCCTCTCTGTAATTTTGTCACTTGCGGCATTTTCTATAAATGGAAGGACACCATATGTGACCCTTGGAGCCTGGCTTTTCCACTCAGCTCAGTGTTCTTCGGTGCTGCTGCAGTCCAGGCATATGGGCCCCTTTCAGGCTGGGGAGTAGCCTGCATGGCTATGCCTGTTTAGCTCTCCACTCCCCTGGCCCTGGCAGAACCTGTGGGCTGCTTCCACTTTGGGACTGCCCTAAAGAAGCTGCCAAAAACAATCACACAGAGGTTTGTGTGGGAATGCGGGCATGCATCTCTTGAGGGTAAGTGCCCAGGAGAAGAATGGCTGGGTTCATGGTAAATGTATGTTTAACCTCCTAAAAAAACCGGCCAAGTTGTCTTTCAGCACACCGGTTATAGTTTACGGTTCTGGCAGCAAGGTTTGAGAGAGTCAGAGATTGACTGAGTGTTCCCTTTACAGTGCAGAGACTTTTTAATTTTATGGAGTCTCATTTGTCAACAGTTGCTCTTGTTCCCTGAGCTGTTGGAGTCTTTCTCGGGAAGTCTTTGCCCATGCCTGTAGAATGTCTACCCTATGTTTTCCTCTGCTGACTCCTGCAAGGCTCCAGGGGTAGACATGGCTGGGGCTGTGAGAAGATGGAAACAAAAAGCTGGGATTAGGAGGACTGTGTTCAGCACGCTGGAAGTTCAGCCTGTTGTTATATAAATCTGGAGAGAGAGGTGGCTCTAGCTGGATGACGTGGCAGGCCTATTACATACAGATAAAAAAGAAGGCAGCATTTCTGGGTCAAGGAGACAGGCTTAGATGATCTGGGCAGGAGCAGCTTCTGGGGGAAGCAGGTTTCAGGTCATAAACACCTGGGTGCAAATCGATGGTGAACATTTTCTGCACACACTGTCAGCACCTACACTTGGATCCCAGAGGGAGGTTTTGCCATTTCTCTGAGCCTCACCGCAGGGTGTGTGTGTGAGTGTTTTGCCATTCTCCCATGGGTCTAAAGCTATAGCCCTTTGATATGACTGTCCCCTGTCAGCAGCACACACTCACTCAGGACTTCACTCTCTTAGGGCTTCTTCTGCTCTAGCACAGCGCTTCTCAACCTCCCTAATGGTGTGACCCTTTATTACCATTCTTCATGGTAATTTGTAGACTCTGATTGCCCTGTGGAAACACTGGGCTTTCCTAGCTCTCTTAATGCCCTCAACTCTCCCCATGTAAAATCAGTGGGTATAGTTTAGAGGCAGTCTTGTCGTTTGATGCTTCTACTCAACAGACGGTTTATAAACCAATGTTTTTGTTGGTGAGACGGCAGTGTCAGCGTTTGGTTTGCTTGTGTTTTGGTATTTTGTGGAGTTGAGAGCTTTTTCTGGATGTGTTTCTAATGTGGAGATTGCCTTTGGAGAAGTTGTATTTGCTGCCTTACTGACAAATTCTAGCCTTAATGTCTTCTCTTTTACTTTTCTGTTCTACTTCAGATACAGCTTTATATGACTCCTCACTCTGCAACAGCTCCAGAGTGTTTGATATTAAATTACATAAAGACCAAAAATTTAGTGGTATGGGCTCTCCTTTCTGATGAGCTCATCTCAAAGTTCTCATAACTTGTGTCCATACCTTCAGTTTCCACTGAACATGAGGAGTTGCCTGAAACCAATGACAATGCCATTTAATTAATACCAAAAGCTCTGTATAAAGCAAGAGCAAATGCTGTTGGTTGCTGACTGGAGGCCACAGCATCTTGTTAAACACTCAGAGCGTTTACTCATGGTTCTTGGAAATCAAAGCTGGTATGAATCTCTCTATCTGTGAGAAGATGAATCAGGATGGAAGCGTCAGACACAGCACTAAGACAACACATGGGTGGAATAAGGACTCAGGCATCTAGATGCAGAGCACAAACTATAGCCTCTGTAAAGCACTTGAGTTATAACAGAATGGTTGACTTGCATTATATATCATAGAGAGATAGCTTTGAGTCCACCCCCAACGCTCAGTAAAGGGTGTTGAGTGAGCACACAGTGATAAATAAAACCAAGATTAAATAAAAACTCCCATGGGCTGGAGAAACGTCTCACAGATAAAGAGCAACACTTATTGCTCCTGCAAAGGACCTGGGTTCAGTTCCTGGCACTCACATGGTGGTTCGAATCATCCATAACCATCATTCCAGGGGACCTTTGTTCCAGAAGGCCCCTTTTCTGACACTGGGGTCATGAGGCATACAGATGGTACACATGCACACATACATGCAAAATACTCATACACGTAACATCTTGAAACAACAACAACAACAAAATAAACCAAGAAATATAGTGTTAAGTGCTCTGAGGGGAAGTGGGTGGGGCCCAGGGCCTCATGAAAAATGAAAATAGAAAATGAAGAGAGAGAGAGAGAGAGAGAGAGAGAGAGAGAGAGAGAGAGAGAGAGAGAGAGAGAGAGAGAGAGAGGACCTGAAGAAGGCAGTTGCAGACTTGAGAGAATTGACAGGTCACAGGAATAGAGTCAAGATCTTGATACAGCCATGTGCTGAGTTTAGGGCTTTGGACACACACAGGCTGAGAGAGGTGGGAAACACAATAGTTCTTTCCTGATGGTGGTGGCGGCAGGGTTGGGGGTGGGGGAGTGAGAGGAGAGGTTGGGTCTTCTCATACACTGCCTAGTGATTCATATAACTTAGTCTTCAGTTCACCTCCAGGTTGCTTGCAACACCTAACACCAAGTAAATGCTGTGATAATTGTTGGTCTCTGTATGGCTTAGAGTATACTGATGGTTTCCATGTTTACAACAGAAGCAGCCGTCCTAGGCCTAAACACTCTAACCATGTCAGCAACAAAGTCGTATTTGGATCGATGATGAGAGCTGTCTGTACGGGAATCTGGACTCAGCCATGTGTTGTGAAATGTGTAACAAGCAGCCTGTGGTAAGACTTCCCCAAAGAAGCTGAGAATGAGAGGCTGGCAGACTAGAAGAGAGGAAGAAGTCACCGAGGTGCCGACGTCTTTGCATCCTCCTGTCTTGCTGCCCTAAACAGAACTTAGTTAGTACACCAGGTACTAAGCATAGCTCTATTGATGGCAGGCTGAATCAATGAATGAACGAACGAACCCCATATCCACAATTGGCAGGGTTATGTCCTCTCTTCTTTACCCCATCTCCCCATCTCCCTCCGTAAAATGACACTAGCGAGGTATTCCTCACGTGGGCAGCAGCAGGTGCTGGCGCCTGGAGCTGAGACCGCTGCTCACGCGCGTCCGCTGGAGGGCGAAAGTCGTTCGGACTGCGAGGGCAGTGACCGCCTTCCTTAGCGGTCCCTGTAGAGCGCCCAGGGTGCGCTGGGTGGAAGACGGCACGAGGAGTGAAATGGGTTCTATGTCCAGAGTAGGGCTAACTCAAGGGGGAAGCCAGAGGATCCTGGGGGTGAGGGGGACGCGGTGGTGCAGGGCTCAGCCACTGCCTCTAAGAGACACCCTTCCGTGATGAGAAGGAGAGAGCTTTGGAGAGAGAAGCCTGAGAAACCTACAGGCCGGTGGAGCTTTTCATCTGGGACCCTTCCGAGCCCAGGAGAGAGCAGGTGCGGGTACAGAAAGAATCCTCACGCTTAAGCTGGCAGGGTGACCTGCACACCCTACGTAGTACTGGCGTCCAGAGTAGCGCCAAAGGTCTTGGTGAGCGGTGAGGTGCCAGGGTCCAGTCACTCCGCAGAGGACTGGTGCCAAACACTGGAATCTGCAGACGCCTTTCTCCGCCGCGGGGTGGCAGAGTCCCGGGACAGACGCGTCCGACAGACCCCGAGGGGTGGCTCCGCCCGGGCACCGCAGGGAGGCCCCGCCATGGGGGGCGGAGTTGTAGACGCCCCCAATCCGGTGGGACCGCGCGGCCCCCTTTTAAGCTCGCGGAACTTCTAGCTGCTTCTCAATCTTCTCTCCCGCCAGTCTGCCTCCCTTCTGTGCGATGGCCTCGGTGAAGACTTATTTGACCAAGTTCAAGTCCTTCGTGATTTTGTTCTTCTCCCCGATCCTGCTGCTTCCACTCATCATTGTGGTACCTGACAAGGTCAGTTGCGTGTCTGGGCAGTCCGGCGGAACCCGGGTGCCCAGTGCAATAACGGGCACGGAACCCGGGAATGCTGAGCTGGAACGTGCGGATTCCCTCGCGGGGGAAAATCTCCCTGGGGTGCGTGCTCAGATGCTCCAGGCACCAGATGGGAGGTGACCTGCAAAGAATCCCAGGGACGCGGAGACCTTAAGGTGAACACGTCCTGGAGTGCACCGATTGCAGGGCGCAAGAACCTTTCGGGCAAACACGGAGACCTGAACGTTAGGACAGATCTGAACAACACAGAGCCCACCACAGGCTTTTAGCCTCTGACTCAGAATCCTCCCCCCTCCCCCCGGCCCCCAGAATGCACAACCAGCGCTATCCCAGCTCAAAGATGCTACTGGAGGCAGCAGATATTCCAAGGCCTGGGCTTTCCAGCGTGTTTTTTTTTTTTTTTTTTTTTTCTCTAGGGAATAGACATTCTCCAGCTGTAGATGCCTTCAGTCAGGGACCTGCAGGAAAAGAACATCACCTGTATGAATCTCTGTCTCTGGCCTGAATTTTGAGGCTCACTTTCCCCTCCCATGATCTATATTTCTTTCCTTCTCTGAAACCAAAGAAGCCGTTCTGAGTCCAAATCCTGCTGCAGCCTGAAAGGCAGGTCGGGCTTGGTCTCCACTGCCCACTGCCTGCTGTGGCTGAGGCAGGAGGCGGGACACGTTCCCAGAGCTCGCGCCTTGGGTGGCATGGCACTGGGTTGCAGGGAAGTCCCATGCCCTGGCTTCCTAATGCTTCTGGGAGGAAGGGAGAGAATGAATGGCCTTGGCTGCAGGGCAGAGGAGGGGCGGGAGCCCTGGCCGGGCTCTTTTGGGCTGTGTGCAGCCAGTTTGGCGAGGCCAGAGCTCTTTGAAGCCTTTTGTGGCTGCTGGCTGCTCCTTCCTCCATTCCCTCTTTCAGCCCTTTCACTCTCAGCCCAGACAGGAAACCTTGCTCGATCCTGCTTCCCCTTCACAGGCAGGTTTGGGAAACAGTGGGACTCTTCAGGGAATGTTTGGAGAGGAGAGGAGCGCACTCGGGCGCACGGTCTATTCACTTTACATTGTGCCTTTCACCAAGACCCTGTGCTCTCTGGGTCTGGGTGCTTTGGTGGGTACAATGGGGTGACCGGATTCAGACACTTTAACGCTTTGAGAGTAAAAGGGGATCGTTCTGGTTCCTAGGATGGGGGAAGGGAATGTGCTGAGCACAGGCCCCACATGGGCCAACTGTGATGGCTTTTCGGTTGCCACACTGTTAGTGAGCATCCACAGAGATTTGGGATCGTTCTTGTCTGTGGGAGGCAGCCAGGCCAGAAAGTTGTGATTTTAGCTCTGCTGGTTGTGGGAGGGGGGTTGATGTTCCCTGGAATAATTATAGTCGCTTGGTTGACCTTCCTGGTAGAGGACAGTATAACGAGGACCCCGCTTTCCTCCTGGCAATGCATATACACACTGGGGTGGGGGGAGAAGGAGAGAAAATGGAGAGGAGAGAGAGAATAAATAACATTGAGCCAGGTTCCCAGCTGGGGTGTATGTGTATATGCCCTGGGAATGGAGACTGGGGGACTGGGAGACCGTAGTGAAGGTTCTTCTAAAAGGCTCTCTCCCTCTGCCTTCCTTCCAACGGGATTAGGTACTGGGAGCCTGGGCCTCTGGCTTCCTGTTTTCTTCCTTTCTGCTTCTGTTTTGATCACCACCAAAGAACACCCTGTCGCCACTCACTATGCCACTCAACCTGGAGATACACAACATTCTCAGGAGAGAAAGTCAGAGGACCCTAGGGGCAGCCTGAGCACCGTTGTCCCAACCAGATGATGGCTTCCAGAACATGCTGCCCTCGGTGGCCCATGGCCCCTCTCCAGGTTCTTCTGCCTTGCTTGCTTCCAGATCCCGCTCTGATCCACTTTTCCTACCCTTTCTCTAAGTCTGCCTCTGCTTTTAAAACTCATTTTAATAAAACCTGCGACAAGTTTAATCACTTTGTTAAACTTGTATGAAATTCTTATTTCCACAAGTATAAAGTATTAAGTATAACGTGAAATCAGGTATCCTCATTGCCTTATTATTAATGTCTGAATGGACAACTTTTCCAAATACCAGTCAACTGAGCTCCTGTCTTACACACCACACACACACACACACACACACACACACACACACACACGGTGAAGGGAGAATTTTGTCTACTTCAGTTTCATGCAATGTGTAATGAGCCATGTAAGGGCATTTTATTCAATACTGGACTACAATCATGACACAATCAGATTATAGTACATAATGATGTCATAGCCACATCACTTTGCCTTAGTTGACAATAACGATGTCACCTAGGGGCACATGGATTGGAGCATGCCCCTTGCTGACTGATGAGTACTATCAGATGAGCAGTCAGCTCTGGCTGATTCCACTGTGCATGGGTGCCTCCTGACTCCCTCTTGTGAGCTAGGCTCTGTGTTGAGTGTGGCTTTTAAACCTACCTTCCTCTCAGCTTCTGTTGCTTTTCCAGACACCTTCTCATTGGCAGGAAGTGCAGTACATTTACTTAGAATTCATCATCGTCTCCAAGGTTGCCACTTTTTCCCTAGACATTTGTGTGTGTGTGTGTGTGTGTGTGTGCATGGTGTATGTACATGTATGTGTTTGTGCATTTGGAGGTCAGAGATCAACATCAGATGTTTCCTCAGCTGCTGTCCATTCTGTTTCTTGAGATAGGATCCTCAGTGGCCTGAATCTGACCATACAGGCTGGGCTGGCCTGTCTCCACATTCTTAGTGCTGGTTGGGACACTTGTGTGACACATCTGGTGCTCTCATTTGTTTTAGGAATCAACTTCAGGTCCTCATGCTTACATGGTCAACACTTTCCTGTCTGAGCTCTCTCTCTCTCTCCTGAAACCCACCCCTAGACTTTTCCAACATCCCTTTCCTACTCTGTACTCTCTGTGGACACAGTGCGAGTCTAGATTAGGGAGGGTTGAGTGTGTTGATTGATTATTCAGGACTGAGACGTCTCCCGGACTTCCTGCTAATGGGTGGAAATGAGGCAGTTAACTTTGTATTTCATCCTCTTGGAGGGACAGTTAAAACAGTCACAGGACATCTATAGTCAGAGTTCAGAGAATAAGGGCTACTAAGGAGTTCCTGGCTTTCACACATTCTGTAATTTACAGATGAGGTTGGGAAATGAACCTAAAGAGGAACCAAGACTGGGAAGAAGGGAGGAGACTTGTGAGTGACATTGTTTAGAATTGCTATACCATGACAATATAGCATTATTACTTAAGATTTCTCTACAACATATCTTTTTATTACCCATGCCCAGAAGGAACCTCCTCTACCACCCACCCCTGGAGCTCACCTATAGCTTTCAACCAGTATCCGTCCTATAGGAGAGGAAGGGAAGGCTCCCCTTTGCTCTCTGACCATAGACTGATAAATGAGAGAACATCTACAGATTCATTACTCACAGGAAATGAGTCCCTCCTCACAAGCCTGTGTTGATGCCAAAGCTCACATATCCTGTCCCAAAGGGGAGGGGGGACCATGAGACTGTAGGAGGTTTTAGGTGACTACTAAATGATTTTTAGGGTAACCCAGTTAGTTTAAACAAATAAATAGTTGCCAGGGACAAAATCCACTGGGTCCCACAGCATAGACAATGAAATAGTGCCTCAAATGGAAGGCAATGGAATATGACAAGTGTTTGCAAGGTATGTTGACAGACTTTGCATTTTGGCTTTTATGTGATTAGTAGCTTTTTGATGTTATTGTTTAGAGTCTTGCTTTGTAGTCCAAGTTGTCCTGCAGCTCACTATATATGCCAGGCTGACCTCGACTCTGCAAAGGTCTAGATGCTGGGATTACAGACAAGCACCACCATGTCCTACTCAAACTTCATCTTCCTCACTGCCTTGGGAGTTTAGTTAATGAAGACCCAGAGAAGGGATCAGGAACTATTGTTTCTTATTGGTAGGACCCGACTTAAGCAGACACACAGCCTCAGAGCTCTTCCAGAATATATTGTCTTCTACCTTCCTTCAATTCAAAATAATAAGCATTTCAGGGCTCTTCCTTCTGGGATAACAGTCCCTGAAGTCCTTCAATCATCTCTCCTGCCCACAGTACGAAATGTATAGACCATGGAGCTAGCTTTCTCTTGTCATGAATAGAGAGAATGTTACTGCTGTCTTTTGGGTGGAGGACAAGGATGATGCTAAATATCCCACTGTTTAGAGAACGGTCCCCACAAAAAGGACCTGCCCTCACCCCAGACATCAGTGCGTGGGATTGGGAAACATAGCTTCAGTCCACGGGGAGGTGTCCTGGACTGTTTATGGGGTACAATCTTTCTTTGAAAACATTTGTTTATTCTGGTGGTAGGACTACACAGCAGGAAAGAGGGAGGCAGAGAAAGGTTGGACTTGGAAACAACCTGACTCTGTCCTGAGCCTTGGAGAGCCACACTACCCAGGAGCAGGGCACAGGCTTCTCCATCACAGATGCAGCTGGGATGTACAAGTGAAGCCGTCCAGTCCTCAGAACTGTCTCTTCAGTTTGTCAGGTGTGCCTATGTCATCATCCTCATGGCCATCTACTGGTGCACAGATGTCATCCCAGTGGCTATCACCTCCCTCTTGCCTGCCTTGCTCTTCCCACTTTTAAAGATACTGGACTCCAAGCAGGTGAGTAAGCTGAACAAGGGCTGGTGGCTTTTGGTCCTCCCATATAGTCTCCTCTTTTCTGAGCCCCTCTGAGCTTCCAAGGCCTAGGGATAGCTTCAGAAGTCCAGTAGTGGATCCCTCGAGGACAAGTATAGACAGATCACTCCAAGCTACCTTTGATATCAGTATCTGGCTTGCTTAGCTGTCTAGGGGACTTTGGTAGCAACCTTGGACCTAAGTAGTATATGATTGGGGATTGTCCTGATGGGGCACCCCCGCCACCCTGCAGGTGTGTGTCCAGTACATGAAGGACACCAACATGCTGTTCTTGGGTAGCCTCATTGTGGCCGTGGCTGTGGAGCGCTGGAAACTGCACAAGAGAATTGCCCTAAGAATGCTGCTCTTTGTGGGGACCAAGCCCACCAGGTAAGTATAATTTCTTTCTCTGGCCACATGGCTCTACTGGGGCCCCTGGAGAGTGGAGTTGTGACACAGCAGGATATCCAAGAGGAAGGAGAGGGCTGGCCTCTGGGTAGGACAGGATGATTCTGCTTAGATCTTTGGGATTCAGGAGAGGAGAGGCTCTGTGTAAGACAGTGGGAATCTTCTAGATCTATGTGGAAAGCTAATCTACCTTCATGTGGAGCTGCTCTGCCATACTCTGGGTCTTGCTAAGGCAAACTTCCCTGCTAAATGGGAGTCTCTTAGAACCACAGCTGAGTTTGAAGCCTCTCTCTGGCCTGGCAACAATATAGACATCAGCAATGTTTTTGAGAAGAGGGGTGACAGGGAATCATGTCTGTGACCAAATTCCTAAAAGGAACAACTTAAAGGAAGAAAGATTTATTTCAGCTTATAGCTTTGGATGGTGACCAGTTTGTGGTTGATAGGTTTTACATATCTGAGCAGAATATCATGGTGACAGAAGTGTGTGGTAGCAGAAATTCATCCACATCAGACAGGAAGCAAGAGAGGGAGCCAGGAGCCAGGAGCCAGGAGCCAGGAGCCAGAGGTCATGGCAAGATACACCACCAAGGACAAGCCCCAATGACATACTTCTTCCAATTAAGCCCCACCTCTCTTTTATTATTTGAGAACTTCGTATGTGCATATAGTGTGTGTGTGTGTATGTGTGTGTGTGTTTGTGTGTTTATCAAATCCACACCATCCTCCCCACCCCCAAGTCTTCTGCTAGCCACCATATGCCCTGTGGTGTTGTGGTGACACAAATGATACAGGAGTAACCAACCACCTTCTGATTGGGCTTAAGGACTTCTCCAAAAGATGAAACTCATGGCTGTACCACTGACTGGGCTCCAACCATGTGGCTGGGTAGGTCACAGGCTCCACCTCTCATGTTTTACCATCTCCCAGTACGGCCATCACATTACAAGTCCATTGAGGGTTTAATCTACTCATTATGCCGGAGCCCTCATGATCTCATGGCCTGTCCTTCACAGTCACACCCGGAAGTGAACTCTTTGACGAGGCATTCCTTGGTCCAGCCAGGTTGACAATGAAAGTGAACTGTCCAGAGAGGGAGGAGGGACGGGATGAAGGGCGAGAAGAGAGCCGCTCAAACTGCCACCCCGTGTCGGAACAGCTGGCCTTGAGTTGTCAGGAAGGGTGGCTCCAGCTCCCAGCTGTGCCCTGGGGTGTGCTGGGTAGGGCACAAGGGACTCTGGCTTTCCTCTTTGCCCCTCCTCGACAGGCTGATGCTGGGCTTCATGTTCGTCACGGCCTTCCTGTCCATGTGGATCAGCAATACTGCCACCACAGCCATGATGATACCCATTGTGGAGGCCATGCTGGAGCAAATGGTAGCCACAAATGCAGTTGTGGATGCCTGCCAGGGGACGCTGGAGCTGTCAGACAAGAACAAGGCCGGCGAGTTTCCAGGTACACACTGGCTTAGCTATTGCAGCTGTGGCCTTCCCTGCAGCTGCCAGGTGCTATGGCTACCTCCTTCCTCCTGGTCTCCCTATGCCATTCCTTAAACATCCATAGAGGGGGAAGAACAGGGAAATAGTTTTTGCTATTAGTATTTGAGTTTTGGCTATCACATAAAAGATCAATCCTTTACTCAAGCTTAGAACATTGCTTGATTTAGTCAGAGGTCATAGCTAGTCCCCTGATAAAAAGCATTGGGTGTTCATTTGATAACTCATTTATGCATCTTTGAGCAGCTGATGGATGCTCCTCACCCTTGCTACTCTTATTTTCTCTGGAGCTGCCTTCTTGGCTCTCCTTGAGCAGGTCACCACTTACTCCACTCCCACAGGTCTTGGGGTTGCTTCCCTATTCTTTCCAGGGGTTCTGCATGGGAAGAGCTCAGGAACTGTGGCTACTGCCTGGTTTCTAGGTCCTGGGTGAGGCAACATGGAAGTGGGCATATGAACTCTGACCTCTGACTCTTGTGGATCCCAGTGGGATGACCTAAGTGGGCACTCTCACCCAAATCATCAGCTTCAGGCTAGACAGCATGGCAGCTCAGAGAAGGAGGACCTCACTAGGAGGAGAGGCATCTGAGGTAGACTGAATCCCTTGGATTCAGGGAGTAGCTTGAGCAACAAACAGGAAGGAGCCAAGAAATAGGAATACATGCCTTAAATTTCTGGGCTTGGCAGGTACATGGAGGATACCTAGGGAAGTCATGCGAAGGGATCATGGGAAGGCAGATGGGGCCTGACTGAGGTTTGGGGCCTGGAGCTGAGGAATGTGTGTGTACTGGGTGAGGTGTGTTCCTGACCTCATGTTAGTAGCAGAGTAAAGAGTTCTGAATGGCTGGGTGGCCCTCACAACTGACATGGCTAACAGCCCCATGTCCCCCCTAGGAAACCAGGTGATATTTGAAGACCTCACTGCGCAGAAGCAGGAGGATGAAGACACAAAGAACATGTACAAGGCTATGAACCTATGTGTGTGCTATGCAGCCAGCATTGGGGGTACGGCCACCTTGACCGGGACGGGACCCAACGTGGTGCTCCTGGGCCAGATGCAGGAGTGAGTCATGACTGTGCCTTCAGGAGACATCACCATGGGTTTCTGGGGCTGGAGTTGCTGACTCAGCCCTCTTCTCCTGTCTTGGCCCTGAAGCCATCAGTCTAGTAGCGTGGGAAGATGAACCCATATATAGTCTCTGTGTCCCAGCATCCCTGTACCCACTAAGAGTCCTCCTGGGGAATGGAGACCTGACATCCTGAAGCTCATGGACAAGGCTGCTTTCTGCCACGGGGCAAGTCCAACTTCTTTCAATGCTCAGGGCTTCTTCTCAGACAGGGAATGAGGTCTGGATTTAGTGCTAACATCACAGGAAATGGCAGTGGGTTGAAGTCACAAAAATGGACATCTCTAAAGGAGCCCCTCTGAGCTCACTAGCATTGGCTGATAATGGCCGGGCTCCTGTGATCTTTGGGGTCTACAAATGGCACAGAGAGTTGGAATTGGGTCACCTATTGCCTGGCAGTCTCCTTCACTATAGTTGCATTAATTGAGTATCCCCAAGGCCTTGGGTGCACTACAAGGACAATCTAGAAATGTCCATCCTTGACTGATGGGACATAGGTTGTGAGGATCCCATGTGTGGCTTCTGTCTTGTGCTGGGTGGGCTTGGCATATCATGGAGGGGAGAGAAGTCTGGGCCCCATCATAGGCTTTTCATGGTCTGCTGGGGGTGTCAACTACAGGGTTCTTCAGGCAGCCTGGCAAATAAATGTGCTAATTGAAGTACGTACAACTTATAATGGTAAGAAACAAAAAGGAGGCAGTGCCTCTTTTGTGTAGACAAGAGTTCTGGACAGGGGTGGGGAGAGCAGCTGGCACTGGAACTGGGCGGGACAAAGGAGAGAGTCTCAGACAGGGCAGCAGCTGGCCTTTCGGGTCAAAAGCTTGAGATTCAGTGACTAGGGTCTTTTGATCCTGAAAGCGTTTTCTCCGATCACAACCCTCGGACTTTCCCTTAAATTCTACTGCAAAAAACAGTCTGCCTGGCTGAATGGGGGAAGTTCTGTGTGGGATTTAATGTCAGGCTAAGGAGGCAGAGTCTGGTTTGGGAGGAAGGCAGGACTTGGAGAACATCTTCCAGTCCACAGAGAAGTCCCCTGCAGAAGTGCAGAGTGAGGTTCCAGAGGCATCCATGCACCCCCTTTAAGCTGCATCCAGATTGTGTGCATGTGTAGCAAAGGTGTACTTTTCCAGAGGCCAGGGCTGATTCAGCAGGGTCTGTATCCACAGGTGTCTCCCCAGTCATTCATTCTTCAGTCTTATCTCTTGCTGAGGCCATGTTCTGGGGCCCCCAACAATGATGAACCCTGGTGACTGGACCCCAAACTTATGTGGCCTGCTGTCAGACCCATCCATCTTTCAGGGTTCAGCTGCCTGGCCTGCTCCCCACAACTCAGCACGGCAGTGGAGGTACAGACCAGCGTTTCTCCTTTCAGATTGTTTCCTGACAGTAAAGACGTCATGAATTTTGCCTCTTGGTTTGGATTTGCCTTCCCCAACATGCTGATCATGCTGGTGCTGTCCTGGATGTGGCTCCAGTTCTTTTACATGAGATCCAAGTAAGTGTGGGCTGTGCTCAGGCTAACATCTGATGGTGCCAGACCCCTGCACCAAGCCCTCAGCTCTGGGCCAATCTACAAAGTTCTTCTCTCAGGCCCTATTTCTCCAGCCTGACCTGCTGGCTTATTCTCCCATTTTCATCATGCCGGGAGACTTGCTGTACCTCTGCGTGTGTTGTCCCTTCAGCTCAGAGGGAGACTTCCTACCTTCCGTCTGCTGGCCTCCCCAGCACCGAAGGCCAGCTTCGGGGCTGCCCCTTTCCCAGCTGTCCCTCTCCTCCACTCCACCTGGGAATAACTCATTTTTCTGATCACCGCTGGGTGGATCACAGCACTATGCTTTGACACTCATCCTCATGCTCCAATACCACGCCTTCCCCTTGGCTGGGTTCCAGGCCCCCTTTGACTGCTACATTGTCTCCTGGCTCAGGGAGCAAGAGCAGGTGTGCCATCTATGTGGCTTAAGGTAACTGAAAGAGAAGGCTGTCTCCACATGCCAAGCCAACACAGCTGGACACATTACCACTTGGTCACCTGGGTCTAGTAGGCCAGATCACAGCAATCCTTTTTAGACAGTCTGAGTTAGTCAAAGCTCAGGGCTTCACTGAATGCCTGTGGTGTTCCCAGAAATGTGCCAGGCCAGTTTACCTTCCTATTCCCAGCACGCTGCCAGTTTCACCCAGAGTCACCTTTAATGCAGCCAGACTTTGGACAGAAACTATGATGTGGAGCTGACAAACAGCTTCCCCATTCCACCCCAAGACAGAGTTTCTTTGTGCAGTCCTGTCCATCCTGGAGATCTGCCTGCCTCTGCCTCCCCCAGGGCCCTGCTAAATTGCTGTTTTAAAAGACATAAATTTACCAGTGGCACAAAGGTGACCATGCCACACTGGGAGGGAAGACAGGAACCACCAGGGAGCTTGAACCCAGAAAAAGATGGGTATCTCTGACCCCAGGGAAGAGATCTGGTAGGAAGGACTTCATGGGGGTAAATGGGGGCATTTAAAACAATCCATTGTCTCCTGAAAGAGGAACCCATTTTCACAAAATTACATTTTAAAATTGCTACACTTATTCCGAGCAATTACAACAGTGCTTACTAACACCAGGCAGTGTTCCCCTCTGGCCGCCTGCCCTCCCTGTGTCCAGACCTCCCCTACTCCCCGCAAAGGGGAATCAGCAACAGCTCTCTCCACTCAGCTTCTCGAATATACACCAGGACTTAAGTCCTGCTGCCCACTCACATCCGTCCAGTGCGCTGATCAGCAGATGGTCCCTTGAACCTGCCGAGGCCTCATGAGGGAGTAAGAATTAAAGAGACTATCAGGTATGGTGGTACAAGCCTGTAATCAGTCTTCAGGAACCTGAGGTAGGAGAATCGTGAGTTCCAGACTAGCCTGGACTACATAGTTAGACCTTGTCTCAAAGGTAAAAAGCATAACAAAACAAACAAACAAACAAAAAACCAAACAAACAAAAAACACAGGCCCACCCACAGCACAGGGGGTCAGTGGGTAAAGGCACTTGCTGCCAAACCTGATAGATGATATATGAGTTCTATTCCCCAATACCCACATGGTGGAAGAGAACTGATCCTACAAGCTGTCCTCTGCCCTCCATACTTGCACTGTATAGCATGTGTGCATGAACACACACACATACACACACATGCATGCACACACGCCTACATAAGTAAATGTAATTAACAAACAAAACCCCCAGGGATAAGGGTGTGGCCCAGTGGTAGAGCACTTCCATGGTATGAGGCTCTGGATTCCATCATCAGCACTACCAAAGAAAAGAAGGAAGGAAAGAGAAAGAGAGACACATTGCATGACAGACACTCTTTTAAGCACTCTACATTAATGAATTAATCTTCACAACAACCTGTGAAGTAAGTGCTAGAGTAGTTATTGCCAACATACAGATATAACAACTGGAGAGGTTATATGACCCATGTCACACTGTACCGCACAGAAGTGGTAGGCCTGGGATTGGAATCCAGTCAGTCAGCTCCAGAGCCTGTGCCAAGGGTTGCTGTCCTGGTGTTAGAAGGACTACCTACTACCTATGGCCCTAGGTTTCCCTGAAACCCTAAGTTCAAGGACACAGAGGGAGTGGTTGGGCAGCAAGACTATCAGGGCACCATCAGCCTCCCAGCTAGCAAGTGATAGGGACACAAGGGCCCTGAAAGCTTAGCTGACAACCCAACTATAGTTCTACCCGGCCCTGTACAGCTTCTACTGCTCTTGTGGGCCATGGGAAACCTGAACAGCACCTGCCGTGAATATATCAGGACTTCTGAATGCAGGCAGGGGAGAAGCAGGCCTATCTTCTACCCTAGTCCTCTTTGACATGCCACTCTAACTCAGACACCAAGTGCAGCATGGCTCACAGGTAGCCTAATTTCCGTTCCAGATCCACAAGGTAGAGAACAAATGGCTCAGCAGAAATAGGAGCTGTTTTCTGCCTTAGGCCACGTCCCACCACATACCAGAGCCTGGTGATCTCCCCACACATCTGTGGCTTCCTGGACCAAGTCTGGTGAAGGCAAGAATCTTGTTTCCCATCCACAAGAGGTGCCTCTACTATTCCTTGTATCCTGTATTCTCATCTGAAGATGGGTAGCAGTACCAAGGTCTTGCAAGCAGAAAACTCTTTTTTTTTTTTTTGGTTTTTTTTTTTTTTTTGGTTTTTACGAGACAGGGTTTCTCTGTATTGTTTTGGAGGCTATCGGTCCAGCCCGGCCTCGAACTCACAGAGATCCGCCTGCCTCTGCCTCCCGAGTGCTGGGATTAAAGGCGTGCGCCACCACCGCCCGGCATCAGAAAACTCGTTTTGCTCAAGTTTATAGACAGTCACAGACCTTCACCCAGGACCACTAGGAATGGCGTTGGCATATTACAGCTGTCTTGCACTCATGCATCCCAATCTGTCTCAACTGGAAGTGCCTCCCTTCTGGCTCCATGGCGAGACGTGTGCATCCAGGGGCCCCTCTCACTCTCTGTGGCTCTGCGGCATATCCAGTTCACTGTGGTGCACCACATTGGAGGCCATTCTTCTGCAGAAGGACACTGTGGTCCCTAACCCAACTCTAGGATGCCCACAGAACCCAGTGGCCACCAGATGAAATGAGCCCAGAGGAGAAGGTGTTCAGTTAAACTGAACAAGGGTCAGGAGGCTTAGTGTCACCACTGTGGGGGCAGCATCAGAAGACTGAACATTCCACGCAGCCCCAGAGTCTGTGGATCAGGAACTTCCCATCCATCAGCACCAGCTAGGCCGGGCCTTCTTATTGCCTGTCCCATGCTAGGCAACTAAAACCACCAAGGCCACCCCTTCTCCTGGAATGCAGGAGTCCCCAGGACAGTTCTGAAGTCTCTCAGATGTCAGGAAGTAGCAGGCCGGTGCTTGGAAGAGCATAGACTGGAGCCAGTGATGGCAGAGAGGTTCCCACCAGTGACAACAGAGCCATCCCCACACTTGGAGTTCTTATGAGGGAGGCCCTCCCCAGTTCCGCATGGAGGTCCCAGCTGCTTTTGAAGGCACAGGAGTCTCATTGCTGCCTCATGTTCTGATGACCTAGTAGTGTCCTTGGGAGCCAACTATGCCGCTGACATTGCCCCTGAAGGTGGCTCACATCTAGCACAGCCGTGGGAACCAGACACTCTTTGTCAGCCCAGCCTTCCTGTGAATTCTGTGCTGGGCCCTGAAAGGGTTCTAAAGGGGAGAGCTCCCCAGGGTCAATGCTCTTGGTCTTACTCCACTGCTTCGAGGCCAACATGTCTGGAAGAACTTGAGGCCTGCATTTTATCCATTACTGGCCCCAGTTGCTCACTCCATGCAGTCCAGTTGCCTTTCTCCCTACCCCCCCCCCACTTCCTGCCATTTCAAAAGTCAGCACCACCCCAGGTGAGGCCGTATAAGCCACCCTGGCAGGCCCATGTTCCGATGGAGCACCCTGAAGGAACCATCCCAAAGTAAAGCCTAGGCTGGCTTCCTTCCTGTTTCAGCCATAGCTGCCGCTTGCCCTAGGTCTCCTGAGTCCTTAATCCAATCCTACACTTCTAGGCCCTGGGAATCCAAGAGTCCCAGCCCTGTCAGGCCAGCTCTGTTAAGTCCCTCTCATTTCTCCTACCCTCTGGAATCATTAGTGATGGGGTGAGATCCCAGCACTGTGGAAAGCAGCTCCAGGCTGGGATGGGAAGAGGAAAGCTTGGGGATCATGTGAGTCCAGGTCCTGTAGGCTCTAGAACTTCCCCTAGCCTTCTTCCTGGGGACCCTGGAGCACAGTCTTCCCTTGGCTAACGGCTACACCAGCTCTGCTGATGAACACGAGTTACATGCTCTATCCTTCCACTCGCCCTTCTAACTTCTCCTTTCCATCGACTGCTGTCCCTGTGACCTGGCTGAGATGGAGATACACCCCCTTTGTACCACCTCACCTCCAGCTTTGGAGGTGTTCTTGGGTTGTTCTCTGCGCCCTCAGCCTCTAAATTTCAACAGTCTCTCCCTAAAATGATCTGGGGGGAGTGGGGAAGAAGATGAAAATATCAGGAGGAAAGAGGGAGGGAAACCCTTGCAGGCCCCAGAGCAGTCAGGACGCAGTGTGGTGAATGTGACCACAGTACTCTGCTGTGAGTCGGTCAGATTCCTCTATCCCAGTGGCCCCTGAGTCATTCCATCTGCCCTGCTATCCTCTCATCCACACGTGATCTAGATTTAAAAAATCTTGCATCTGCTGCGGGCTGAAGAGAAGGAACAACGAGAAGGTTGCCTACAAGGTGCTGCAGGAGGAGTACAGGAAGCTGGGGCCCCTGACCTACGCCGAATGCAATGTTCTCTTCTGCTTCATCCTGCTTATCCTCCTGTGGTTCTCCCGAGACCCCGGCTTCATGTCTGGCTGGCTGTCCATTGCCTGGGATGATGGAAAAACCAAGTAAGTGGTGGCAGAGGAAGGCCTTATTAGGAGAATGTGTCTACATGCTACTGTTGCTTGGGCGCTGTGTTGCGGAGCTAGGCTTCAGAGGAACATTCTGTGGGCTTCATTCATTTGTTTCTGTGGCTCCCTCATGTCCCACAGAAGACTGAACCAAAAATGCTTGGTGAGCAGGGTGACCAGAGCCCTGGTACAGTTTATTGGGCTGCAGTAGGTCCCTTAGAGCCATGGTTTCTGCCATCCTCCTTTCTTATCTTTCTTCAGAAGCTATCTAAGATGCATCAAGTTTACTTGTAAACTTAGTGAGAGAGAGTACATGTGGGCTCTCCCCTGGCTTTGATGGGGTGGCATACAAGAAAGCTGAGGAATGACTATTATAGCAAAGATAGAAGATATGAGTCAGGAGGTGACTGCCTGAGGCTGCCTATTCCATCTTGGTTATTTGGCTTAGCAGCAGAGTTTGTGAGGTCCGGTGAATCCAGAAGTCTAAAACTCCTGGTTAAGAAATCATGAAGTTCACCCATAGAGCAGTGTAGGCTGACGGGGGGGGGGGGGGTGAGGGGCAGGGGGCAATCACCCAAAGTTGGTGGCCAAGAATTTCAGGGTATTGGTTGTAGCAAGACTCAGCCTCCCACCCACTCCTAATCTTGATTTGGGGGCCTTTGGTTTTCATACGTAGCAGAGCCTGTTTCCTCCTGAAGGAGCATTTAGATGCGGAACTGTGGGTCGGGGCAAATTTGTTGTATGACTATCACTGAGTTCCTACATGTGCTTCCCTACATAGTTATATCACTGATGCCACAGTGGCCATCTTTGTGGCCATCTTGCTTTTCATTGTACCTTCACAGAAGCCCAAGTTCAACTTCAGCAGCCAGACTGAGGAAGGTAAGGCTTCTCATGGCTTTACAGCCATCATGATTGGATCCCCGTGGGATGCTGTCTGGGTCTAGAGGGCAGAGAATTCTGTCCTACTGAACATGACTGGCTACATTACAAAGGCTAGGATAACTGAGATTGTTAAGATATGTACATTTTCTTTTTGTATTTCAATACTTGAAATTTTATTTATACATCACAGCAGGTACAGGAAGTGTTTTAAATTATCCATAATGGTGTCAACATTTTTTCTTTCGTCCTGTTTTTTGATATGCATATATACTTTAAAAAGTTGTCATCTAAGCACACACAGCTTGAACACTGTCTCTTTGTTGTTTTTATTGCTTGTAATTCTTCAATACTTTATCACATAGAGGGATCCTGTAGCCATCCTACTATAGAGTATTTGGACATGTTTTTTTCTTTAAAATTTTTAAAATTTACCCCCCCCCGCGCCCGTGTGTGTGTGTGTGTGTGTGTGTGTGTGTGTGTGTGTGTGTGTCTGAGTGTGTGTGTGTGTGAGAGAGAGAGAGAGAGAGAAACAGAGACAGAGACAGAGAGACAGAGACAGAGACAGAGAGACAGAGAAACAGAGAAACACAGAGAGAGAGCACCAGAGTGCATCTTTGGAGGTCAGAGGACAGCCCTTGGGAGTTGTCTCGGGCTTGGTGAGATATACCTTTATTCTCCCTAAACCTTCTCACCAGCCCTGAACATTTCACTATAAGTCAAATATTCTGGATACAGCTTTTTCTTTGTAGGTGTTTCTTTAGGCAAAATACCTAGCAGTGTTACTGTCATGGTAAAATAACAGAGATGCCCTTAAATGCATAATAGTTTTTAAGAATATGACCAAGTGGCTGTTTGAAAAGGTGGTTCTGTCTTACGATGCCCTTAGCCAAGAATGTAGCCAAATCCTCCCCCAGCAAGAGGTTCCATGATTACCATGAGTTTTTAGCTACTATGCAGGTATGCACTGGTATCTCATTCTCTTTATTGCCTTGTTTCTTGTGATTACATCTCTTGCTTTCTAATGCATGTATGCACGAGTGTGTTCTTTTTCTTCACAGAAAGGAAAACTCCGTTCTATCCCCCAGCACTGCTGGATTGGAAGTTCACCCAAGATAAAGTGCCCTGGGGCATAGTACTGCTCCTGGGGGGAGGATTTGCTATGGCAAAAGGATGTGAGGTACTTGTCCAGCTCTAGGTGGCCCTTGAGTTCTACTAAGAGGTGGCAAATGTCACCATCTTCCCCTTCCATCCCTGGGCTGATCGTCTCCACCACAGAACTGCATATTCTTTAAGCATGGAACTCTGTGCTGTCATCACCAGCAGTGTCCTGACTCGGGAAACAGGGAAGCACGAGAGGCTGAGGATGCTGTAGCCTCAATGAGTCCTAGGGAAGACTCTCCCTGAGTATTCTCACCATGTCCATTGGGTCCTCTACTTTCTGAACTCCTTGTTGACATGGTTTTGGGATTTTGAAAACTTTTTCTAGCTAAGTACTTGCAGCATAGGAAAAGATCAGTTTTTAAGGTAATTTAACTGTCCTGAGCAGAAAGGGCTGAGCTAGCTTGGGGCTGCTATCACCCATCCATCTATCCCATCTTCTCTCTGTCTCCCTCTGATTCCTCTGGTGCTCTCTCTCTCTCTCTCTCTCTCTCTCTCTCTCTCTCTCTCTCTCTCTCTCTCTTCCTTCCTCCATCCCTCGCTTTCTCCTCCTTTCTCTCCCCTCCCTTCTATCCATCCCATCCCATTCGTTTGCCATTCCTTTCTTCTTTCCTTCCTCCTTATTTCTTTTTAATTATTCCTTCCTTCCTCGCCATCCATTCTCTCTTTGTAAACATCCATTCAACACATCCGACCATCTTTTTATCTATCTAGGAATGTAATGTAACAGATAGACTTGGTCTGTATTGTGTTTACTGTTTGCTTAGCACCTAGGGCAAAGCCTGGCACACAGTGCACACGCGCATGCTATTTCATTTGTGCTGGGGATCATCAAGTTAACACAAAACACTGTACCATTGAGCCATATCCACAGCCCAATATATAGGCTATATGTTTAAATAAGTCAATACATGTTTCAGATGAACAAACCCACAAGTCTAGTTACTTCTCTCTCTACCATTCCTCCACCCACCAACTTGTTTCTCCATCTGGCATTTTCTTTCACTTAACAAACATTCCTAGTATGTCCCTAGTGACAGACCAGGCATAGAAGTTACAGAAGACATTGAGACATAGGATCTGTTTCTGAAAACTTCCAGGTCTAGAGACTCCGGTGCATCTACAAGAGCCTTTTGGAAGAAGTGGCATAAGATCAGAGAGGTGCCTGGTTGTGGCAGTGAGGCTGGAGAGGCCGGCAGACACCTGCATTCTAAGTGTCTGGTTTCAGGGTAGCAGGTGTGGCCTTGATTCTGAAGGCAAAGAGACACAGCCGGGAACGGCTTGGTTAGATGTGCACTTGAGAACAGTCATCCTGAGTCTGGAGTGGTGGCTCGGGGCCAGCAGGCCTAGGGAAGAGCTAGAGGGCTCTCGGCAGCTGTCGTCTGACTCCTCCTCTCAACTTGGCCGCTTACCACCATGTTGATCTCCAGGATGGCTCTTTCTCCTGCCTTCCTCCTTCCAGTGTCCCTCCTCTTCTTCCTGCCTTCCTCCTTCCAGTGTCCCTCCTCTTCTTCCTGCCTTCCTCCTTCCAGTGTCCCTCCTCAACCTTCTCTGCTGGTTCTTCTTCCGTTCCCCCATCATTTCCAAGGCTCTGCCATTGCCCCCTTGTCTATCTGCTTTTTGCTCTTGTCATCCTATCCCAGAGTTCCAAGGCTAAATCCTCAGTGGTCCAGGTTATTCTCCAAAGTCTTGAGAATGTGGAAGCCTAAGGGGAGGAGGTGGCTAAGAGTCATCTAAGGTGACTTGTGATGACTGGGTCCTAGGAAGCAGCAGGTCATGAACCCTCCACTATGATTCCCAGTAGCAGTGGCAGGTAGATCCAGTTACTAGCTAGGGATCCCAGAGAAGCAGATTCCAGACTGAAGAAGAGGAACCTAGATTGGGCCATGTTGAGCCTGATGTGCTCACAAGATATTTGGACAGAAACTTCCAGATAACATCTGAGGTTTGAATCTAGTTAATAGATCAGCTGAGCCACAAACAAAGTTGTAGGAACCAAAAGAAAGAGGAGGATGAATATTGTAGGGATGGATCAGATTTCCTATGTGCAAGAGAGAGAATTGGAAATGGGGTGGACTGAGCTCCACGGACCCTGGAGGAATTGTAAACCAAGAGTCCTGAAATGATGGTCTTCTGTGCTTCCCAGGCTTCTGGGCTGTCTGAGTGGATGGCGAGACAGATGGAACCCTTGAGCTCAGTGAGACCGGCTGCCATTACCTTGATCTTGTCCTGTCTTGTTGCTATAACCACAGAGTGCACAAGCAATGTGGCTACCACCACCCTGTTCCTGCCTATCTTTGCCTCCATGGTAAGTAACTGTGCCGGAGAAGGGAAGAACATTTCATGGGAAGTTGTGACCCCATGGCCATTTCCTGAGTCAGTAAAATTAGGATCCAAAGCCTCACCAGGCTTGAAGACCCAGATGTGGCCCTGGCTGTAATGCGGTCTTGGGCACACTTGATGGCCCCGGCCCTGAAGCCCTCTCTCACTGCTTTGTCCACTCTTCTTGGTATTTCTTCACCACCGCCCAAAGCATCAACTTCATTTTATCAGTGAGCCAGACTAGGGATATAGCTCAGTGAAAAAGCACTTGTCTAGCATGTGCAAGGTCCTGGATTCAATCCCCAGTTACACACACACACACACACACACACACACACACACACACACACACCCCACACCACCACCACCAGCCATACATCCATCATAGTCATCTAACTACCTGGGTTATGTTTCAAGGTGGTGAGAAGAGGGCATATATCACAGAAAGAAGCCCAGGAGCTATGGGACTTGAGAGTGGGAGGATGGAGGAGGAGGCATGCCTGAAGACTTCTCAGGGAAGAGAGGGGTCACTGGGATCTGAGACAGAGAATGGAGGCGATAGAGAAAGGACTGATGAATGTTAATTCCAGGGCAAGCTCAGTTGTGAGCTACGAATTGAGGAGGAAGCAAAGCCTATAGGGAAATCAGCTGTTGTCTGTTCTTAAGTTACCTCTGTCATTCATTAAAAGTAGTATTGACTTCAGGGAATTCAGGAAAAGCCAGATGACCTATGCCCCATCCTAGAGGTGTGCTGAGAGTCCCCATGAACCGTACATGAACCACAGAGAACCTGAATGAGGGAACCACCAAAGCTGTCCTGGAGAGGAACAAGAAAGGCTGTGGTTAGTCTGAGCTCAGAGACAGACTGATTCACAGAAGCTCTGAGCCTCGTTACAAAGTTGGTAAATTCTCATCCCAGCAGCCTGGGGCATCCAGTTCAAATAAGCAAATCTGAGTGGTTTTTCTTTCTATTCCTAGGAAGACAGAAGTGTTTAAAATAGCAAGGGAAATGTTTCCTTCACTAAGCAGGCTGCCCACACAAGGCTAAGGAAGCAGAGAAGGAAGGGGTGAAGGAGGAGGAGAGGGAGAGAGAAAGAGAGGAGGAAGAAGACAGGCTGAGGAGGATCAGGAACGGGGCAGGGAGGGTCTTTTGATACTGGGCATGCAGTGGAGATGCTCCTCTCTTAAGCAAAGGCTCTGGCTTTGTCATCTCCTGTGAACCCTGTGAGCACAAATAGCCCCTCCTAGGCAAACACAGGCTTTAAGCTAAGGAGGTAGTTGGGCCCTTTGAAAACAAACTCTTCTATGGGGCTGGAAAGATAGATCAGTGATTAAGAGCATTGATTGTTCTTCCAGAGGTCCCAGGTTCAGTTCCCAGAACCCACATGGAGACTTACAGCCATCTGTAACTCTAGTCCAGGGGTCCAACGCCCTCTTCTGGTATCCTCAGGCACTGCACACACATGATGCACAGACATACATCCAGGCAAACACTCATACACACACGCATATGATGCACAGACATTCATGCAGGCAAACACTCATATACACAAAGTAAAAGTAAATAAAATTTCAAAAGATAGACTCTTTTAGAGCTAAAATTTCAGAGTAAATTGCTCTTCATGTTCCTGCCTGAGCACTCACACGTGGAAAGTGAAAAGCGGTGGGCATTGAACTGAGTGCCACTGTTTGCACACACCATTGTGATGCTGCTAGCCATTGCATCAGTTTCCTGTGTGTTGGTGGTAAATCATTGTAGTGAGATCTCTGTAGATGTGTTTGCCCATGGAAATAAACCTGATAAGGAGTCCCTTTGATAGCTGTTAAAATTGTGTTATCTATTTATTCACTAAATATGTGGCAAATGCCAACTCTGTACTAGTAGATGTACAATTTTAATATGTAAAATGAAAAAGGTGGATACTGGGTTCCAAATTCAAAGCGATCCCATGGTAAGAGGACTGAATCCAGTTCTTCAGACTGCCTCTGTCTATGACAAGGCAGGTAGATGGCTCACAGGACATTTTAAGATTCAGTACAGGCTAGAGGAAGTCCAGTGTGGCCTCTGGCTTGTAGCAAGTGTTGCCCCCAAAACATATGAACTAAATTGAGGGGCTCCAAAAAGGCCTCCAGGAGAGGTAGCCTCTGAGCTCAGTCTTCTGTGGTCAGTAGTTACCATGTAGAGAAGCACATGGTTCAGAGGGAGTAGCCAGACACAGTGGAGAAGGCTGGGCTGTAACCCAGGCCTCAGGAGATGCTTCTGAAGTATGGCCAGCTTCTGTGTGTTCTGTGCTGTGAGTTGCAGTGTTGTGTGTCTCCCCAGTCTCGCTCCATCGGCATCCACCCGCTGTACATCATGATTCCCTGTACCATGAGTGCGTCACTTGCCTTCATGTTGCCTGTGGCCACCCCGCCTAATGCCATCGTGTTTGCCTATGGACACCTCAAAATTGTTGACATGGTAACATCTCCTTTTACTCGTTCCTGTTGGATGTTATTGGAATAAGGGATGTCCCATTTATGAATGGTGTGTGGGTTTCAAAAGGATGGCATATGGGGCTGGGGAGATGGCTCAGCTGGTAAAGCACTTGCTGTGCCAACATGAGGACCTGAGTCTGGATTCTCAGCACCTACACAAAAAGCCAGGCATGGTGCTGCATGCCTGTGACCCCAGGACTGGGGTGGTGAAAGCAGAAGGATCTCAGGGACTCCTTGACTAGTCAGGATAGCCTAATCAGTGAGCTTCAGACCCAGCTTCATGAAACAGAGGGCTGGAGAGACGGCTCAGTGGTTAAAAGTGCTCACTGTTCTTATAGAGGACCCAGGTCCAGTTCCCAGTGCCCACACAGTGGCTTACAACTGTCTGTAGCTCTTCAAGCACCAGACATGCACATTGTACACACACACACACACACACACACACACACACAGGCAAAGCACTCAGACACATAAAATAAATCCAAAAATATTTAAAGATGAAGAATTATAGAGGAAGACACGCAACACCAGCTTCTGCCCCCACTCCCAAACGCAAGCATGAGTGAGCACACCAGCGCACACACAAGGAAAGAACAAGGAAAAAAATAATAGAAGGCCCTCCTGTGACCTGAGAGTGCCACAGAACACCTAGACCTGTATTTGACATTTTCGTTTATTGTTCAGCCTTTCTTATTTATTGAAATGATCTCATATTTTATATGAGTTCTGTTCCCATGGAAGGTGCTATCTGGAGAAACCTTTCTGGGTCCCAGTGAAGTCCTGGCTGAATGTTTGGAAGGGATGGAGTGGGGCCCTCATATGACATCAGAATTCACAACTAGCAAGAACCCTGAGGACATTAAGGAGGGGGACAGTAGTCAGAGAGACCTGTGGGGTGTCTGAAGAAGGGATGCATGAATGACATGCCCATTTGCTTGGGAGTCAGTGATGCCTTGGAAGCCAACAGTCACAGACAGAGCTTTGCAAGCCGGGTTTGACTTTCTCACCTCTGGTGGGGGAATAGTAATTCTGTGACTCTGGGCTAGGGATGAGTGATTAGGTGAACTGGGGAGCCCCATTGGTCCTTACCTTGGGCACTGTGGGATTCCTCCTGAGTTTTCTTTAAGCACATCAATCCCAGAACCCACACGCTGCGAATTTGATTCTGAGCCCCAGCAAAAAGTCCATGCTAGTGTGTTGGAGTGATGGCTCATGAAAGTTAGGGAGGCATTCAGCCTGGGTGGCAGAAAGAGCTGGAGGGCTACAGGAGTGGTGAGTGTCTTGTATCACCTCTCCAAAGTTACTTCCCAACACCATATGCGTGTAGAGAACCTACCTGTGCTGACTCCTTTCTGGAGATTCCTCCATCAATGATGACACTTGAATTGCTTTGTCTGGGGATGAGAGGGGCCCTGAATACAGGAACACAAGGCCCAGACAATTCCTGTGTTGCTGACTGATCTTGTTTTTATTCTGTAGGTAAAAACAGGATTAATAATGAACATCATTGGAATCTTAAGTGTGTTTTTGTCAGTCAACACCTGGGGACGGTCCATATTTAACTTGGATGTTTTCCCTGACTGGGCTAATTTGACAAGTATCAACACTTAGGAAGAGCCCCAAGAGCACAAGCATTGGCCCCCCACCCTTTTGAGGACTTTGAACCTTCTGGCACACCTTGCACAGAACACTGGTGCTCAGACCCCAGTGTGATCCAACGATGCCAACACCCCAAGAAGACCTAGCCGACTAGCCACCTCTTTCTCCAGGCTCAGATTCAGAGATGGTAATAGGTGACTGGAAGATAGGTTTAGAAGAGGAACCAAGTCCCTTTGAAAGGCTGCAAAGCCCATCTTCCCCAGGACCCTGCCATGCCCTCTGGGACAGACAGGAAACAGGGACCAGGACTCAAGACCCTGTACCATGTGACTTTGAAGGACTACTGGTCTCCTGCTGGGCTCTGGCTCTCACATGCTTGTTCTCATGGTGGCCACATGGGGATCAGACCACCAGGATGAGAGCCCAGCCCCTGTGCCTCTTCTGCTCTGTCACTCTGAAGGGACTTCCCATCCAGGACTGAACTCTGATCTTGAACAGCTTCCCACTGCCAGAGTGAGGGCTGGAGTTAAGGTCTCCTGAAGACTTGGACCCTACCTGGTGCCATCACCAAAGGCTGAGCCACCTGCGGTGCTAACATCACAACATGCCTGCTCACCCTTGGCTGACATGTCCCCTACTTGCCTTGTTTCATATTAATTAACAATTCAAATCCCTTCCCCAGTTCCCACTGACTCCTAGATCCCTTTATTTTCTTGGACGGAAGCTGCTCAGCCCCCTGGCCAAGGCTCCTGAGAAAAACCTCTGTTTTTCCAGGGAGCTCAGTTTGATTCTTCTGGGAATGCTCTTCCTGCCAGCCTAGTACAGCTCGGATCACACTCCGAGGATGGACAACGGTGTCTCTTTGGGGGGTGGTATCAAAGTGGGTTACCTAAGTCTCCCCTTGGCTAGACCCAGAGCAGATTCAGCAGCTCATCTCCAAGGACCGGGCCACTGCAGTTAGTCTATCTGCTGGAGTCTGAGCTCCTCTGGGAAGGTCTTTCTGTTGCTGGCTGTATGTTGTGGTCAAGCCTGGTGTCCACCAGAGCATGGTTGAGACTGAGTGGTTTGTTGGTCCCTGAGCAGACAGGCCCTGCCAGAGTAAATCAATTGACCTGACAGTGTGGGAAATTACTCCAGAACGTCCATGGGAACCCATAGGACCCCTGGCATGAAAAGGAGATAGGAGAGGAAGCTCTCCCTTGTCCCTCTGTGACACTCTCTTCCCTGATGAAAAGAAGCTCTGGTGGGTAGATAAGGTCCATGGATGTCATTTTTCCAGGCAGAAGACAGCATGGGGACCCCAGGAGTCCCCATCAAAGACGACCATTGTGCCTGGTTCCTTGAGAGGGATAACTCCTGACCACGATGTTGAAGGCTTACTCTTGTCAAATACTCTGCTATGGAAAGTTCCAGTGTGCTGACTGGTCTGTGATTTTGTGCCTTGTGGGGAAGACAGAGGGAGGTAGATGAATAAACAGTTACTCTCTGTCCACCTCCTGGGTGCTGGCCTTCCTGGACCTGGCGAATCTGCCAGTTATCATTTTCCATATTTGCGGCTACCCTGTGAGACAGCCGGCATTAGGATCCTCTCTTGTCCTAGAAGAAAAACAAGGTTTAGAGTAGACAAGGGACAAGTTCTATTTTCCAGCTAGTGGTAGTTCTGGTTCCTATAAAGATAGGCCTCTTGCTCTAAACCCTTTTCTCCTCCCTCTAACCGTGAAGGGCCTTAGTCTTATTGGGCTTATAGGCAAAGGTGTGTGGCTGAGAGTCAGCCTCCCGTAAGTCCCTGCTTACCCAGGAATGATCCCTAAACATGAGGCCTTCCATTTGCACCCTCTGAGATGGGCTCAGGACAGTGCTGAATTAGACAGAACTGGTCCTCTCCCTAAGACTTTCCCCGAGGAGAGTGTGATAGAAATAGTGACCATCATGTCACATTGATGGCCTCACCTTACCCAGTTCTCTGATCTCCACAGCCCTATTGTGACTGAAGTCCTCGACTGGTGCTGGGTCTAGAGCCAGCACTGTGGCTGAGCCAGAGCAGGGTCACCATGAATGACCAAGGACTGATCTGTGTAGAATGGGCATGTGCTTCATGCAGTGGGAAAAGTCAGGGCGGAAGAGCATCCCAAGAGGGCACTGAAAGATAAGTAGTGTGGCCAGTGGGGAGGACAGGATTTGGTAGCATGAGTGGAAGACTCTCGTCCTAGATACCAGAACCCATAGTGGAAGAGGATGACCTAAGGCTGTCGCTAAGTGACATCTCTTACAGCTGTGTGGAGGTGCACCAATATGTCTGGCTTGCATTCATGTGGAATGCTTTGGGGTGTAAATAACCGAAACCCCAGTGGATGGGGCATTGGCCATAGGACAATGATGTTTACTTAATCAAAGTGTGGAGATAAGATCATCCAGTGGCTCACTACACCACCAAAGGCTGGGCCTCCACAGTCTACTCTGTCATCCTTAGGGAGTCATAGTTTTGCCCTCTCACTGAAACCTTGGGTCACATCTACTATGTTCCTTCTAGGAATGAAGAGAGGAATCTAGGGGTGTCTGGTGGTGCCAAAGTGTGTCTTCCTCTTATTAGGGAAAACAGCCTCTCTTAGAAGCCCTAGGGAGACTCTCCTTCATGTTTCATTAGGTAGAACCAGGTCACATGCATTTCCTTTGACCTGCCACTGACAGAAATAGGTTTCAGTGCCAGCGCCATGAATTGGGAATTAGCCTGTTTCCATTCACTAAACAAAAGAAAATCTAAATTCTAGCAGGAGAAAAGGCGAGGTAGGGGGAGCTGCTGGGTAAGCAACAGTGTCTGGTGCCATCTCCCCGGGCCACTTGGTGGCTCCATCTCCACAGAATGCCACAGGAAAATGTTAGCAAATAGCAAGAAAGCAGGTGGCTTGGCTATCAAAGAGTTTCAGCACTGTCTCCACTTTCCAAGGGCCAGGCTTCCTCTGAGGGGCCCACTGGACCAACGTGGTTGCAGTGTGTGCCATAGACCCAGCTGGGTCCCCATATGTGACATGGAGCAAGTCATTCTGTCCTCTGGGCATCTGTTTCCACTGTGAAAGGGTCAGACTAGACGGTCTGTTAGGGCCTTTCCCAGAGCTGGGGATCCTCATCTTAGGTGACCACCCCTTTCTTTCTGCCATCTACGACTCCTCCTCAGCGTCACTGTTCCCATCCCCATGCATCGGCTGGGAGCAAGCCCATGACTTTCGGCTCCCATCTGATGTTTAGCCAGTAGCAGAAGGCTGTCTTTGGCCATCACCTATATTTGCCTTCAACATATTGTATTGAGTCCCTTTTCTTGATATGTCAACCAGACATTTGGGGTCACAAATTAGCTGAACACAAAATCCTGACCATTATTATCTTCTAAATGTATTTACCAGGGTCTTAGGAGTTCATAAGGAGCTTTCATTCCAAATGCCAAGGCCCAGGGGCTTCTTACTCTCTGATCACCAATTAGGTGTCTCCAAGGGCAGCCTGTGGGTCTCCCTCCCTGCTTCCTCTGAGCTCAGTTTCTTTGGGGCATCTGCCTAGGACAGGTAAAGTCACATCTCCCAAAACCTCTTGCTTGTAATAGAGAGGCTGGACATCAACTCACTAAGAGTCACCCCTGAAATGGAGAAAGATACTCTTGGTAAGGACATGGGTATATTCTTATTTGCAGAAATAAAAGCAAGCTACTGCATTGTCTGGCTGTCCCATTCCAGAGCAGGCTCCCTTCTCCCCAGTGGCCTCGTTCCAATCCCACAACATCTTAAAAGTCTTGTCTTAGCCTAACAGAGGAAGTTTCACCCTCTTAACCATCACAAGACTTTCACTCAGACAAATTTCCCCATATCACAGGAGGGACTGGAAGTGTGTGACATGTCAGCTCAAAATCTTTGCAACCAGATTTTCAGTAAATTTCCACTGGTGTCTGGAACCAGGGAGAACCTAGGCGCTTGGGAGCTTGAAGGATCTGCCTGTCCAAATGCCACTTCCAACTTGAAACCTCGAGTTGTTCCCTCCTTCCTGACCTATCAAGGGGAGAGAGAGGTTAGAATTCAACCTCAGAACACCCTGTTATCCAATGAAGGCTTTAAATCAGGCTTCATAGTAACAAGAATTAATATGAGCAAACTAAGAAATGACAACAGAACAAAGAGCTATCTTAATATGTCTTCCACTTCAGACCTGAGTCCCCACAACCCCTCTCCAAAGATAACTGTCAGCACTTGCTCACAGAGCCTTCTGGAAACATTGCGCATATCCAAGGTTATATATAAAAAGTGTCTCTTTAGGGCAGATAGAATCCTATGGCATGTGTATTCTGTCTCGTTTCTTCCCTTCCGCCCCACATAAAATCATTTATTTGGAGGTTATCCCATTCCAAGGGATATTAAGCTTGGCTAGCAATTTTTCATTCAGTAGTTAATTTTGAATTTGAATTAAGATAAAATCAAAGGGTATAGAGAGATGGATCAGTGGTTAACAATACTGGTTGTTCTTCCAGAAAACCTGAACTCAGTTCCCAGCACCCACATGGTGGTTCACAAACATCTGTAATGCAGTTCCAAGGGATTCACTATCCTTTTCTGACTCTCAGGGGCACCAGGCATGAATGTGTTGTGCAGACATACATGTAGGCAAACATTTATATACATAAAATAATGAAAATATTTTAAAACAAAAGATAAGTTCACATTTTGTAGAAGGTACAGCCTGAAGTGTGTGCAATCCAGTGATTTTGACAAAGACACCTACCTTGTAAGGCACACCCTGATTCCATCACCCTCCCCTTAAAAGATTTTCCCATCTCTTCCAGAAACCTATTCTTCCTTCAGGCAGGCAGGTCCTGGTTTGTCTGTGTGACTTGGTTTTACCCCCTGAACATCCTAGAAAAAACATCACATAGTTCATACTCTTCGATCTGATTTATTTTGCTTGACAAAGTACTTTTGAAATTTATTTCTGTTGCTGTGCATATCTGTTCATTTATTTTCCTATTGTTATATAGTAACCCATCATATGACCTCACTGTAATTCAATTATTCTATTCTGTGGGTGGACGTTTGGGTGTTTCCAGTTTGGGGCTATTATGAATAAAGCTATTTCAGAAGTCTCTGGATGGTATGTTTTTGGTGGACATATGCTTTCATTTCTTTTGGAAGGTCTGAGAGTGAGTCTCCATCTTTTAAATAGCTGCTCATGGTCCACTGTAAGAATGTACCACAGAGTAAACAAGTGCCCCACTGGTGGACATTTAGGTTACTTCCTATATAAGGCTGGTGCTACCCAAGAGGAATCTGTGTGTTAGTGTTTGTACACATAAGTAAGAAAAGTATGTTCCTAGAATGACATGCTTGCTTGAAAGATGAGTTTTGGATTCTGGGAAACCAACATGAAGTAATTTGCTAAGAGGTTCCGTCCAGGTGTGTTTTAAGAGCTGTGCCTGGGCCTGATCTCACATACGCCTGGGAATAAAATTCTACCTTTGTTCTTTTATCTTTAAAAAATGCTTTTTATGGCAGACATCCATCCATCCATCCATCCATCCATCCATTCATTTATGTGATGTTAGGGCCTAATGAATGTTAAGCTCTATTGCTAAGTTATAACAGTCATGTATTACTTTAAGTTGTGAATAATGTTGGACATTTTCCCTTGTGTTTATAGTCTATTTAAAGATTTCTGGTTCTTGCTCATTTTTTTTAAAAAAGAGTATCTTTTAAGAGTTTTTTTCCAGAGGTAGGCATTGGTGGTGCAGACCTTAAATCCCAGCACTGACGACAGAGGCAGACAGATCTCTTAAGTTTGAGGCCAGTCCTGGTCTCCAGGACAGCCAGGACTATACAGAGATCAGGTCTCAAAAATACAAGACACAGACACATACACAAATACACACACACACATACACACACACACACACACACACACAGTGGGAGAGAGGGAGAGATTCTCATTTGTCAGAACTCTTTATATATTGAAAAAATAAGCCATACATCATGAGATTTTTACATAAGATTCTCTGAGGCTACTCACTCTTGTTTATTCTTTCTTTTCATTTTTGTCCCAAGCTAGTCTCACATATTTTTCCATAAGAATTTCTGAATCAGCTTCTCTGGTTCCAAAACATCGCTGGCTGTCCGGTCAGCATCTACATCCCTGGCTTTGTCTCCTACTCTTCTGCCCCCACCCCCAGGGAGCCTTGACCTCAACGCTATGGACAATTCGGATGGAACAGTTGTGCTGTTAGGGGCTGCTGTTGCTGGACGATAGGGGATTTATTCGCTGTGTGCCAATAGCAACTCCTCCTCCAGCTGTGGCGATGAAAACTGTCTCCAGACATTGCCAGATATCCCCAGGAGGGCAGAATCCCCTGTGACTGAGAGCAACCAACTCCCTCTCATCTTGCTGTCCTGGCTTCTAGCTGTCCCTTCTCTGACTCAGATCTTTTCTTAGAAACTTGCTTTACACTGCTTCAGATTGCACCTCTCCCACCCCTCCCCGCACCCCGACACCTGGCATTCTCCCTGCCATATTTGGATTTTCTCCATTATCCTTCCTCCTCCTACTTGCTCCCTAGTTTACCAATTTAATTCTGTATTTTGTCTCTCTCCCATGTCTAAGAACACAAGCCCCGAGAGTATACGTTCTCCTGTGGATCATCCTATGCCTAGAACACATGGCAGATGCACAATAAATACTGTCTGCATGAATGTACCAGGGTGAATTTGTAGATTGTCAGGTCAAAAAAAAATAAAGAAAAGAAATTTTCTGTGAAAAGATGGCATTTCCTCCTATACTCATTTGTTTTGCAGGGGCCAAGGTGATGGCTAAGGGAGAGAAGGGGTGCTTTCTGGGTAAGCCTGATGGCTGAGTTCAATCCTCAGACTCAGGTTAGAAGCCAGATATGGTGGCTTACAGCCAGATGTGGTGACTTGCATTAGAAATCCCAGCGACCCTCGGCTGGAAGTTCAAGGGCTGATCTCGAGTATACAACACACCAGAAGAAGCCAGAGAGATTCCCTTGGTGTTGGATGGTTCCTTGGACCCTCTGAGTCTTCGCCAGGTAGTCCAGAAGAGTCTTGGAAAAGAGACCTTGCCCATGAAGACTCTGAGAGAAGAACTCAGCAGAAGATTGCCCATATCTTCCCTTTCGTCAGACCCTTACAGATGGGCCACACTCCTGTATGGAGTGAAGCAGGACACCCAGGAGCCTGGAAACAGCCTCCCCTCTCTGGGACACAACTCTTCCAAGGCTTTGAGAACCCCCTCCTGCTCCCCAGGATCCTTCTTGCTGGGGCCGTGGTGAGGGTGGACATCAAGGCCAAGTGAGAGTCAGACTTGTCTGAACAGACCCACCTCCGGGTAACATTGTAGTCAAGGCTCCCTACAGGGGCCTGAAGCTGTGACCCGGTGCCACAGGCACTGAGTACCCAGTACTGTTGGACCTCTCCTCACAAGACCAGGATTGTGAGATGACCCCAGGCCACCATACTCATGTTGAGGGCAGTAACCTCTGCTCTGGGCCTAGCCGTGCTGTTCTGAGAAGGGAGCTGGGTTTCTGAGGCTTAACAGTCGAAGCCTGCAGGCTGCAGGGCATCTGAAAACGAGCTCCTGCCCACTGCTGGGCTGCGACAGTGTCTGGTGGTTGACCACTTCACATCAATGGCTACAAGGCTTCTCAATTTACTGTTCCTGCGGTGGCGAACCACAGCTATGGTCTGCTGGGGGCCGGTGTTGTGACAGAAAGGGCCAGTGCCTTGGGCTTGTGTCTTTTCCAAGCACTGCAGTGAAGGCTTCCCAAGCGTCTTCCTCCTACCTGATATTCTGCTAGGAGCAGGAGTCCTGCCAGAGGTGTGTGGGTTCTTGTGTCCCAAGGAGGGACCCATGATGGCAAAGTTGTGGATGGAGAGGAGGGTGAGGGATGAGAGAGCAGGGAGGACAGGAGCAGTGACAAGGGCCTCCTGACCCTCTGATACCATCGTCAATATTGTTTTCTGACCCACTGGCTCCTTTCCTAAGGGGGTTCATCTGGGTGGCTCACAAAACCAGGGTGAAATCACCTGGAACTTGACTTTTGGGTTCACAAAATGATTTTGAGGGCAAGTAGGAAGTGCCAGGACAAAGCTGTGGCCCTCTCACCTGTTTCCTTCCTGCTGCTCGGTTTTACAGGGGCTCACTCTGAACCTCCCGGCGTCACAGCAAGACTGGTCCTCTCAGCAGGTGGAAGAGTTGGGCTCAGGACTCAGGGTGGGGGCATGGGCAAGTGGGAGTGGGTTGTGGAGTAGTGAATCTTATGTTGTTGACCACAGTGAAGGCAGGTTCAAGACAAGAGCCCTGGTTCCAACAGTCCTTCCATAATCTAACCCAAAGCCACCCCTCCTCGGTGTGACCTGTGGAGTGGGGTCCTTTGGCTTGGCAGAACCTAGCTCCTCCGATGCATTCATTTTTCAGTCTGTCTGGCACTGGGCCAACCAAAGAGAGTTGCCCTCACAGACTTTTATACTTGCTGCCCCAGAGCTCCAGGTCTGGCTCTGACTTAATCCTCACCAACTCCTGGGTCAGGCAGGGAGAAATGAAGGGAGGGAAGGAGTCTGGACCGAGGTCTGAGACAGGCCCCCAGGCTGTCTGGAAGCTTACACCCTGCAATCGAGGGAAACCCTGCAAGGCAAACAGGAGGGGAGAGAGGGCAGGTAGAGCCATGATTATTGGGTGGGGTGCAGAAGGGGCCTGTGGGCTGGCAGGGCCCACCTTGAGGAGGTTGTGACCTAAAACTGGAGCAGTGTTATATAAATAAAATACCTAAGGTGTGTGTTTCATTTTTAAAGTTAGGGTTTATTTCAGTGCTCCCATTCTTAGCTAGCAAACAGTCCTCACATGCCAGCTCCTGGTGGTTTCTGCCCAGCTGGCTGGTTCAGGTTGGGTGCCCATAATCTGAGTCTAATGTGTGTGTGTGTTTGTTCGTGCACTTGTGTGTGTGTGTGTGTGTGAGAGAGAGAGAGAGAGAGAGAGAGAGAGAGAGAGAGAGAGAGAGAGAGAGAGAGAGAGAGAGAGAGAGAGAGAGAGAGACTGTAAAGAGCAATTCAGTTCTATGTTTACTGACTCAGTTAGGTATCAGATCTGTGCTGAGGCAGAGGGTCACTGAGAATAATAGCTTTCTCTTTCTCTTCTGTTCTGGAAGATAAGCCAGAAGGTTGAGGTTAGCTCCATCTATGTGAGCCATGATGGAGGGCCTCACAGGATGAACTTGAGCAGAGTTTTGAAGGTCAATGGTTTTTCAGGCTCTCCTTTTTTCTTACAAGGGACAGTTGGGGGCATCTACCTGTGGGCCATGAATGGCCTAGTAACAGAGAGATAAGAAGCCTAGCAGAAGAACGTCATGTCTATCTTCAGGGCAAAACTAGGACTATGTATAAGATGCATCAAGGCAGAAAGAGGGAGCCATCAATCGAGGTGGGGCCCTAAGAACGAGGGTCCAGGGAACCTGGCTTGGTGGGGGCTTGGAAGCAGTGCTCCAGGAGAAATCATACTGAAACATGGGTGCTGTGCTAGGCTTCCTCAGGTCCGGGTGCTTAGCAAGGGTGTGGGACCAGCCAAGGGGCTGCTGGATCAGACCTGGAGGTGTCAGGCCAGTTGTGTGGCCTGTGGGGTTCTGACAGCTGGATTCTAGATCGCTCTCCTTAATTTGTGAGGTGGGTGGCATTTAGGTGCATTTCACGTCTTTGAGTTTCATGTCCTCATGTCTAAAATGGAAGCTGCATTGACCCTGGATATGATTACTTGGTAGAATGATATGAGTAAATGAGAAGGCTGTGCACAGTGTCTTAGAGCCATATATGCATCTTTGAATGGATGGTGCCATTCAGTCTTCCCCAAGGGCTGCCAGGAGGCTGGACTCAGCCTGGTAGGGCTCCTCTGACCTCCAATGGTGATACAGGTTCATATTCAGGGGGCCCAATCCTACCTGGCTCTGTCTGAGGTATCATCACGGGGCTGATCTACTGGGAGGGGATGGGAGGGAATGGGAAGGGATGGGAGGGGATAGGAAGGGATGGAAAGGGATGGGAGGGGATAGGAGGGGGATGGAAGGGAATAGGAGGGGATGGGGGGGATCTTAATTGGTCCAGGCATGGTTGGTGACAGGGGCTATCCATGTAACTGGCTGTGTTGTGTTCTTTTGGTTTTCCTCCTTCTCTCTTTTCTCCCATACTTCTCTTTCTCCATTCTTTCTTTCCTCTCTTCTTTTTTCACCTTGGTCATTTTGGGCAACAGGAGCCCAAAGCAATTCCAAACAGCCAAGCAGTGGCCCATCCATCCATCCATCCATCCATCCATCCATCCATCCATCCATCTATCCATCTATCCATCCATTCAATCCAGATCAGGTGATGAAATTGAGCAGCATTCTGGAATCTTCCAGAGGGCAGAGGCTCTAAGATGGGCTTGACCCAGGCCTTCTCCTAAGCTTGCCTTGATGCTCAAGCCCTGGGCTCAGACCTGAGACCCAGAGATGGGCTTGGGCAATACTACAGCATCCTAGCTTCTCCCCACCTTCAGTGGCCTTCTCAGAAACTGTTGCTGACTTGGCCTTTTGAGCAGGCTGCCTGGGAGGGGCTCCAACAAGATGGGCCTTGTGAAAGGCCTGTTACCTGCCAGTGCAGGGCATCTAAAATAGACTCTCCGAGGGCAGCAAACCCTCTAATTCAATGTGTCCCAACAGCGGGTCGGTGTGGGGATAACTGTGATCTGGCTGATCTCGGGCTATAATTACGGAGTCAGAATAAAAAATTACAGGCATTGTGTGGGCTTGTTTTAAATATAACGTAATCCATACCGTCCTCTCTCTTATTTTCTGGATTTGAGGTGAAGTCTTTGGCAGTTGGCGTAGGTTTCGCCTGACGTGTAGCAGATAAAAATGGACCTTTCACGGTAAAGGGGACTTTGTGGGAGGCCTCCCCAGACCCTTAATGTTTTTCACTGCCCCCTGCGCACAACCACACATGCGTGTGCGCCCATGCCAGTCCTTCGATGTGGCTCACATTCTCTGTGTGCCCACTCTTCCCCAACCCCCCCCCCCCCATCTCCAGTCTTCCCTGAGCCAGCCTACCAGAAGCATCTTTGTGAAACTTGGCCTCCATACTTAAAAGTCTATTCATGGTTCCCCTGTGAGCACAGGGCAGACTACTCAAGTCCAAGTTTCTCCTTGACTTCCCACAGCTAGAGAACAGCAGTGAGCGGTGAGATGAGGGCCCTGGATTTCCACAGCGCGGGAGCAGGCAACGATGGCTTCTTGTGTGTGTGATGTGGGCCTGGACAGGTTCTTTAACTCCAGGGCTTCATCCGCCTGTCTGCCTAGAGAGCACAGCAGACCAGAAGCTTCAAAGTCAGGGGGGAAATGCCCCACCCCCAGAATGACCTTCTGTATGGCCTTTATGAATGTCTTTATCCGGGCTTCCATTGGCCCAGCATTAAAAGAAGGCAACAGGGGCCGGAGAGGTGGCTCAGGGGTGAAGAGCACATATGCTTTTGCAGAGGACCTCCTTCTGCTTCCCAGCACCCACACCAGGTGGCTCACAACCTGTAAGTCAGCATTAGAGGACACAAAGCCTTCTTACCTCCACAGTCACCACACAGTCACACCCCACACAAGGTCAAAATACACAGATGCACACAAATAAATAAAAATAAATCTTTTTCTAAAAAAAGGCAGTAGACTACCAGCTTCCAAATAAGAAACACTTCTTGGCATCATTGCTGGTGTGTGGTAAGGTGGACACATGTGTGAATTTAACCACCCAGGAAAGCAAAGTTGAAATATGCTGAGTCTTACAGCATATATACACATACATATATATGTCCAACATATATTTTATATATTATATATTACTATATATAATATGTAATAGTATATCATATGTCATGGTTGGAACACTAAGCTAAGAGAAAAGTCAAACTGTGGAAGGAAACATGACTTATGAAATGATGGCTTAACCATATTGTGCTTTCATATTTAATAATCCAATTGTAAATATAAATAGTTAAAGGATGTCCCTTCAAAAGACTGTTATGCTGTCATTGAAAGTATTCATGAAGAGCCAGGTGGTGATAACATTCGCCTTTAATCCCAGCACTCGGGAGGCAGAGGCAGGCGGATCTCTGTGAGTTTGAGGCCAGCCTGGTCTACAAAGCAATTTCCAGGACAGGCTCCAACCTTACACAGAGAAACCCTGTCTCAAAAAAAGTATTCATGAAGGCCATTTCCCTGTCCTTTATGAGCTTGGGTGCTCATAATCTAAAGCAAGGAAGCAGACAGAAAATTGTCCATGTTAGGCGGTATCAGCGAGGAGCACAGACAAAAATGAGATGGAACCAGAAAAGCAGCTATCTTGGATGAGTGGAAAGGGTTGATATTTTCTTTATAGTTTTTGATATTTTGCAAACATCCTAGAAATGGGTGTGTACTTCTCGAATAACACTTTTAAAGCTGTTAGAAGTTGAAACTTTGAGGGATTAGCACTTGAGAGTTGAGTCCTGCCTGGTTTCTGTGTCTGTGGTTCTAGTGCTTTGGACCACTCATGGTTCTAGAAGGTTTGCAGAGGCCTCAACTCTCCAGACTCACCTGCCTCTGTGGACTAGCTGCCAGGGGCAGGTGGGCTGCCAGGGGCAGCTGTTTGCCCTCCATGGGCACTCACCATATGCATCTGAGCACACTTCCCATATGCATCATCAATACATTTGGTGTCTTGATACCCGTCTGAACTCCTCCTGGTGCCATTGGAAGGTAGGTAGTGGCAAGAGCCCAGACCTGAACCTTCTGGGTTTTCTGCTTGAAGGCTAAGTTTTTCTATAACTTTAGGTGAGGTGCTGGTTGGAGCAAAAGAGCTGCTGTCACCTCTACGAAACTCTATGTTGTCCACACATCTGGACTCCGAGGGGCCCACTCACTAGCTCTTTTAGACCATAGATTTCCAACTCCCAGACATGAAACCCCATCTGGCAGGCTGCCTTGAGGTGTGGCACTTAGGACATCTCATTGGAGAGGGTCACTAAGGGACAGTCTGGCCACTCCTGGCTACTTCTTAGACCTTAGTGCCACTGACTCTTAGCTACAAGTTCAACTCAGGTGAAGCTACCTGAACGAATGGAAAGGGTCCCTACTGAGACCCTAGTGGAAAGATGGGCACCATTGGCCTTCAGAGGTGTAGCTCCCTATGGAAAAGCCTTGTGTCCAGGGCTAGCTTCCAGGTACAGAGGACTTGCCTGGACCTCTATGAAGAGGCCACAATCCTGACTGCTTATAACCTAGAGAAGGAGCTGAGAGATGGAGATAGGAAGGTTTAAGAAAGAGTGTAAAGATAGACAGAGGCTGACAGGCATGGGGAGACGCAGCCAGAACAGTGGCTGAGAGGCTGTGGGGAGCCTGTCACTGAGATACTTACATTAGCACCTACAGGCAGGCTCACCCTCACTATAATCAGGCAAATTAGAGGAACCGTGATGTGCCATTTTACACCCACTAAATTAGCGAACATTAGCAAAGTTATAACAGTGCATGCTACTTATATGGTAAAACCAACCTAAACATACTGCCAGCTCAAGTGTGAATTAGCACAGCCCTTTAGGGTTCCGGAGCTATTAAACTGCTCATACCTTTTTTTTTTTTTTCATTATAGTTCCACTCCTGGGAATGTGTTGCAAGGAAGTAATCCAACAGGACAATAAATGCTTTGTACATAAAAATGACTAGCCAGGGCTATCTGCTTCACCCAGTGTACTAGAGTACAGTGCTATCAATCTTTGTTTTGAGATGGGGTTTCTAAGCAGCCCAGGCTATCCTTGAACTTGGAATCCTCCTGCCTCAGCCTCCTCAGGACTGGGCATGAGCTGCCACATCTGGCACAACTATTACCTATTTAAAATTTATTATTAACCATTACCTATTTAAAATTAGGTAATATAACTAATTGATTACATTATCAGAATTCTTACATGAAAATAAAAACACCTACACATTAAAATTAATAGTTACACAAAAGCTGCTTGGAAAGTCCGGGCAGCCCCGCCCTGCTGAGGCCTATGTTCTGGCTGCCCATCTGGTCGACTAGTCACCCCACCCTTGCCATACTCAGCCTGCCCTGCCACTCCCTGTCTGGAACTGCCCTAGGTGATCTTGAAGCCTAATCCACAGACCTCAGGCTGGGGTGGTATGGGCACTGCGTCAGCAGAGCCTGCCCACCTAGCTCGGTTCTGTGGGGGCCCTAGGGATTTGGAGAGGGGCTCTGTGAGTCATATCTGGAAAGGTTGAAGCAGGAAAGATAAGGGATGGTGGAGGTGGATCTTTATTTAAGAAAAGGGATAAGGCGGTTTCCAGGTTCTGAGGCATCTGCTGTTTGCAAGCACAGCAGTCTGTGGAAACTAGCTGGTGTCTGGATTCCTAGCTGGAGCATCATGGGGTTGAAGACAGCTTACAGACTGAAGATAAAAGAAGAGGGATCCTGGCGTCACCTCTCTCAGCCTGCTGGCTTAACATTAGGCGCAATGTAACTCTGCACCTGAGTCATCAGCTCTGGGTCTTTTCCTTGTCCCCAGTGCCCATCACAGAAGCTGGCAGCCAGGGAGAATTCAATAAACTGGGCGAATGAGCAGGCACAGGGACAAGGCCGTGCCATATGTGAACGAGCAAGTCAGCAGACAATGCCCCCTTTGTTCGGTGCCTTCCAAACGGGCACTAATGGTGCTCAGGGGATGCTGCACCCCTGTGTCTCTTTTTCTCTGCCAGGGGATGTCCCACCACACAGAGGCCAGGAACAGTCAGTGACCATGTCCAGGTCCAGACAAGTCAACCTTGTTCCTTTGGTCCGGGGTTATCCTACTGAACACAAAGAGGCTTTATGGCAGCCCCTGCTCCTGGTGCTCTCAGTGTCATGGGAGAGACAGGAACAAACAAGGAAGGAAAACTATGGCGCATGCATGCACATGGAGGCGGTCAACAGAGATGGCAGTGGTGGGAAGGGGAAATACCAAGAGGGGCTTTGGAGTAGAGGACTGGGTCAGGCTTCCTGGGGAGATGAAATTGGAGTAAGGCCTGGAGGACAGGCAGTCTGTCTCCCACAAGGAACGCAGGAGGCCTGGGGCAAGTGCCAGTCTATGTGGGTCTCTTTGGCTTTTTTGCTCTTGAACCCATGCCAGTCAATCTGGGTCTGGTTGGAGCAGAGTCCAGCATCAGTCTCTGTTTGTGTCTCTGATCTCATTTGGTCATTCATTCATTCATTCATTCATTCACTCACTCATCTGTTTGTTCCTCAGACACTCACAACATAGTTGCTGGTTACTGGGTACCATGACAGGTTTGGGGTTACATGGTGAACAAGTTAAAGCTGTTGCTCTTCAGGAGGCAACGTAAGACAGTCATGATTGCTCTGTGAGTGATCTGTAAGTGATTAACTACTTGTTGTGACAGCTGTTATGGAGAAATACAGGAGTTGCATTGGTGACTGGGAGAGGAGAAATTGTAATATTTAATCAGGAGACATTTAGTCACTTTCTTGTCGATGTGATAAAACACCACAGCCGGGCAACTTACAGAAGGAAGAGTTTACTTGAGCTTTTGGTTCCAGAGGGCCAGAGTTCGTGATGGTGGAGGGAAGACATGGGGGCAAGAGCTGGATGCTGAGAGCAGAAGCTGAGAGTTCACATCTTAAATCACAGACAGGATGCAGAGAGGCAACCGGATCAGGATCTTTGAAACTTCAAAGCCCACCCCCAGTGATGTATTTCCTGCAGCAAGGCCACACCTCCCAAACAGTACCACCTGCTGGAAACCAAGTGTTCAATGCTGGAGACTGTGGAGGACATCTCACTCAAACTGCTGTGACAAAACTGTACCCGGTGTAACACCCAAGTAAAGAAGCAGACCCCCCCACACACACATACACACACACACACACACACACACACACACACACACACACACACACAGTCTAGGGAAGACTAAAGGCCTCATGGTAAGATAAACTTCAGCATGTTTAAGGATTAGCATAGGCCAGCAAGGTTAAGTGTGTCAGCCTTCTGTAACAAAAGGCCTGAACTAATTAATTTATGAAGTAAAGGGGTTTGCTTATCTAACAGGTTAGAGGTACTAGGCTATGCTCCCATAGACCATTAGGACGCTGGTTCAGGGTGCCTGATGGCAATGCCAGGAGTGGAAAAGCAAACTGGCTAGGAAGCAAAACAGGAAGAGACGGGAACTAGGCTCCACGTGAGTGTTCCCCCAATGACCTAAGGTCTTCCCATGAAATCCCACCTCCTAAGGGATCCACAGTCTCTCAATGGTGCGTCTGCCATCACCCATGCAGGGCAGTTGGGTGTTGAGGGGCACTTAAGGTTCAAACTATAGGAATGGGCAGAGAGAAAGGAGAGAAGGTGATAGGAGACAGAGCAGAGGCAGCGGAGAAGTCAGACCTGGCCAGGGTACTGGCTCCCAAGTTCCTGGAGCCCACATCTCCTGTATCATAACGCCGTTCCTGCCTTGCGTTTACGGTTTCAGCGGGGCTTGGATCCGGGTTGTGCACACTGACATGCTTGACTGGCACCAACAGGGGTCACACACTCATACAGGGGCCTGACGGGTCTGATACGCACAGTGAGAAGTCATGCATACTCTGCTGCCCTCACAGGACACAAGGCTCTAGTTTCTGTGACTTCACCGACTCCCACGCCTGTTCTTCATGGCAATGCCCCTGGAATTCCAACATAAAGGAAACCAAGTCATACTGAGTATGCCCCATAGGAGTGAGCACCAGTATGAAGTTCAAAGGGACCAGGTGGCAAGGCAGTGTCAGAGAACTGGAGACCAGGATAGATATAAGAGGCAGGGAGGCCCCCAGTGTGTCTGAAATGGGATGAAGGAAAGCATGATATATCTTAAAGCCATCATTTTGGGACCGGATCAATGAGGAAAGGAGAACTGGAAAGAGAACTTGGGAACATCTGACGACAAGATGACTCTGGCTTCCTACAGGACAAGGCCACAAAGGCTTGGTGCTCACTTGGGAGAGAGGTTTGGTTGGGAGAGACATCAGTAACCAGGCAGCAGGCGACACTGAGTGCCAAGTGAAAGCAGCAGGCCCAAGAAAGAGTTCTGGGGTCATCTGCAGGGTTCCTGCAGGGAAGAGAAATTGAGAGAAGACAGATGCATTGAGGACACACTAAGAGGAGCCAGGGAAGTGTTCCGGTTCACGGAAATGACAGAGAGTAGAACTTGGAGGAGGGAACTATCTCCAGTGTCCAATGATACAGGCAGGTCAGGAAGGATGGGGACTGGGAAGCCACCAGTGGGTCCTACAGTGGAACCGGCAGGAAGGGAGGTGAATGAAGAGAGATTTGGAGAAAGACTATGGGATGGGGAAGCCCAGGCAGTGACAGCTCAGAGTCTGGAAGAGAAGCTTGCGTGGATGGGGTGGGCAAAGGGCACAGAAGAGGATGTCCAGTTTGGGCAGAGAGGAGGGGAGATGCTGTGTTGACCTGGGTGAGGGAGCAGGAGGGGAAATACCCAAAGACCTTGGTGAGGAAGACGTGACCCAGGTGTCTCCCAACTTTCTTACCTTCCCCCGCTTCAGTGTTAGGCTGCCTGGGACCTTCCAGGCCTCCTTTTCGATGCTAGTCCAAATTCCTACTGCCCGTGCCTTTCTAAGTTGTTGTTGGCCTTTGTTTTACAGAAAGAGTCTCAGAGCTCATCATCACTGTGTGTGCATGTGGGGTCGGGGCAATGGCCCTGGGCATCTAAGCTGGGCTCAACTCTCAAAGTTTTCTATGTGACTCTGACACCTACTGGGTTCATAAACTGGAGTTTCCATGGGTTGGCTGAGGAAGATTGGGCTCTAGATCTGTTTGTGATTTAAGGTTTTATGGTAAGTACATTGAAAATTTTTCCTTTTTTTTTTCTGAGCCCAATGTGTCATTTCGTAGCTTCCCACTCTTTGGTTCTGGCTCTTGATGCCCTTCTCACAGCAGAACAAAGCCTGTGGTAGAACGGACTGCTCCCTGCTCTCCTGATGACCTCCAAGGCTCCTCCTGAGTGTACTGCAGTGCGCTAGGCAACTGGTCCTTACATAGCAACAGCTCGTATTTAAGGACACCATCCCAGAGCAGCCTGCCCACGTCTGGATTCTGGTGCTGTTTCTTTCTGGTCAGGAATGCTGGGTAAAGTAACTCAACCTCTTGACCCCTAGTTCCCTGACCTACCTCATCCAGTCCTGAAGGTGGCGTAGGTGCTTTCCATAGTCCCTGGGGCAGAGTGCTAGTGCTCAGCAGGCTAGTGCTCAGCAGGCAAACTTCTGGGAGTGACAAACTGTCTTCTGAGAACTGGGGCGGACAGAAGAGTCCTTTGATTCCACATGGGCATGTCCAGTGACTCTTTGATTTCCCAAGATGAGGACACCAGCCTCCATCAGAGGGCCTTGCCTACGTGGCATCCCCTCTGGGTTTCTGCAAGCTTTGCAGCTGTGTGGGGATTGGCTGACCTCTACTGTTCATTGTCTGTATGGCACCAAGTGAACTTTGGACTTTGGGTGGGGTGGAGGGTGGGGAGAAGACCTCAGAGATGCCCTTTTCTCCACTATTCTTGACAGTGACTCAGTAGAAATGTATGCTACCCTAGGGCTTTACACAAATGTTTCACAAGACAATTTAAATTTTCACTCTGAGGAGAACTCTGATATACTGTATTTTGTCTATTTTATTTCATGAGTAAGAAAATGTTAGTTACATTAGACTTCTATGTTCACTGGAATCTGAAGACATTGGTTCAGCCTACCAAGGAGTCCTGAATGAGCTTCTCAACCTTGGTGTGCACCAGGTCACTCCAGGCGGTCAGCCAGACCCAAGGCTGGCTGCTCATGCAATCAAATTATCTTTCCTTTAAATCAAAGAGCGTAAATGCCCACTTTGACCTGCATAAAAAATTGGTGAAATCACAACATTGAGGGAAAGTTGGTTTTTACCCAAGACAAACCAAAATAAAAACTTAGCTATCAAAATGAGACACAGAAAAATGTTTCTATACTTTCTAAACTCACCTTGCATTCCACGGCTCAGTTGGAGAACTAGGGATTTTTTTCCAAACACAGTGGGGGAAGTGGGCCACCTAGAGGTGGATTTGCTTATCTGCAGAACTGCCCAAATGTCTCATCAATGAGGAGAGAGGTGTTTTAGCAGCTCTCACAAAATGCTGTGCTAGGTCTATCAGTCTTCTGAGCTGATGGAGAGGCCCCATTCCAGAATCTCCCCCAGGGAAAACAATTAGTGTAGACACTTTGCACAGACAATGAAAAGTTCTATGCATTGCTGTTTTCAGAGGTCCTGATTAGTGACATGATGCATAATAGAACTGATTCATATTAGGACTTACTACTACTTCCAATTTTGTCTTGTAATTTGAAGCCAATGAGTTTTTAAAGCCTTGATAATTTTTGTTGACCTTGGCAAACTCAAGAAGTCCTGGAATTACAGCCTGTCTTAAGTAATGGATGAAGTAGCCTTGGGTTTGGAAGCTCATCAATGAATATACTTAAGGAGCTTTAAGTCCCTCTCTCCTGGACCTTTTAAAGGACAATATAGACAGGTCATTGACACTAAACCTGTGAGTTTCCACTGGTGAACTCTGGTGATGAATGAGGACAGTGCCCTGCAGATGACCCAAGTGCTGTGTGACTGGCAAGCAATATTAGCTGTCTCTTCACAGAACACAGGGATCAGAGTGGCTTGTTGATTTTTGAGCATTTTATTTTAGAATCAGGATTCATTTGTAATTGAAATCTTATGAAGCAGAGGGAAGACCTGGGGTGGTTAGATTTCTTAGTCTAACAGACATGTAGGTGAAACTGTGAGAGTATCCATAGGCACTGAACCGAGTAACTGCAAAAAAGTTTTCTCCAGACAACGGCAGGTGCAAGCATCCATGGATAGATCTCAGCTCTAAAGAATTCTTGAACCCTTGAACAGACTGGTGACCAGGCATGATTGATGGTGCACACCATTAATCCCAGTACTCAGGAGGGAGGGCAGGCTGACCAGTCTGGTCTTCCTAGTGAGACCCCCATCTCTAAAAATAAAGTTGGGGGAGGCATAGTGGTTTTTCACACTTTTTTGACAGTAACACATATGTTCTGAAACACAAGTTTTGTTGATATACGTCTTTATGTCATAAAATAGATTGTCAACACATGGACAGGGGCAGGGATGTTGTGTAAATATAAACCACAGACCTCATTTTGGGAATCAATTTTATTTCCAATAAAACACCTGAGCAATTTTCTGATGGATGGGGCTAACACCTCTTCTGGGAAGTCAGTTATCGTTGTACTCAGTTCATGTCAACCTTGTGAACAAATGGCCCTTAATGTCTTTCAACAAGTCTACCAGTCAAATCTATCAATCCTTAACCAGACTTCATGTTTTCTTTTGTTTAGTTTAATAATGATGTCTCCCTATACATTTCCTGTCAAATTTTCTATTACTAGACACTTGTTAGATGGGCTTAGAGGCCAACTGTTCCCTTGCTGCAACACAATAGCAAAAGCTCTAACTTTGAGCCATAACTAAATTGTCCTGACCTGGCCTCATTTCTTCCTCTTCTTCCCTCCCTCCCTCCCTCTTAAGCAAAAATGATGTGTTCTAATTCTTGTTTGATTTCGTTTTAGATTTTACTTCCTATTATTATTGTATGCAAGCATGGCAACTCTAAGGATGGATGCACTCGTGCCAGTATCCATGTGGAGGTTAGAGGGCAACTTTCCTTTTCTCCTAGACCACGGGTCAAGGAGGTGGACCACAACCATTAGGCTCACTCAGCTTTTACCTGCTCAGCCATCTCACCAGTACCCAATCTGGGTGCTCAGAACTGAACTGGGGTCTTTTGTAAGACAGTAAGTGTTCTTAATAACTTTCTCTCTACACCTGAGCCATCTCTCCAGCTCCTTTGTTTTTAAAACTATTAACCGTGAGCCACTAAATTGATTTCTCCAGCCTTTAGTAGCTTTGACTTGGGACAGTATTTCTGGCAGGTCGGTTTATGAAGACAGAGACATTGTTGCCAGTCATGAAATGAAACCAAAGGAGGAAACCAGGCAAGATGAAAGCACATAGTGGGAAATGGGCAGAAACTGCCTCCTGATGTTTAAAAAGAGAGCTGGGTGGTGGCATCACGCCTTTTAACCCAGCCCTCCAGAGGCAGAGGCAGGAGAATCGCTGAGTTTAAGGCCAGCCTGGTCTACAAAAGTGAATTCCAGGACATCTAGGGCTACATAGAGAAACCCTATCCCAGAAAACAAACAAACAAAAAACCCACAACAACACAAAACCCCACCACTACTACCATAAAATAAAAAACAAAATTAGAAAGATTTAACGTTCAAAGAGGAAACTGATCCCTAAACTTTAAGAATATGTGTGTAGGGGCTGGAGAGTTGGTTCAAGGGTTGAGTGGTGTTCTTACATGGAACCAGAGTTTGGTTCCCAGCACCCATATCAGGCAGTTCACAACTACCTGAAACTCCAGCTCCAGGGAATCCCACTCTCTCTTCTGGCCTCCATGGGAATCAGCACTCACATACACTCACATAAACATGCACATAAATAAAAATTTTTATTTTTTTAAAAAAGAATATGTATGCAATGCAAATAAAATCTGAGCTAAAAATACTTAGTATTCATAAACACATCAGTAAGCAAAACTGAAAGGAAAAGGGAGCAAAGGTTCTGAACAGGCAACTTAGATGGAAGGCGGGAAGGAACCTAGGTGACGATGATGCTGGGTAGTAGACAGGAGAACAGAGACTGGAATGACCAAAGCTGAGAAACTCAGAGGACCCCTGTAGAGTTGAAACTGCAGACTTCTGAGAACGGATGACTGGCTGGTGCTGGCTCTTCAAATAGAAAATTTAAATTCAGCTGCCTCTAAGGGAAGGGAACTGCAGCGGCCAGGGTGAAGTGTGGCTGGTTTCAGGGACTTCACAGGAAGCATAAGGAGGCACTGTGAAGGCAGCAGGCAGGAATCATCCCTGGTCCTCAAGAGAGAATATGACCTACAGTGCCCCCTGGTGGCAGAGTAGCAAAGAGCCACAGAAGGGGTAAACTAACTAATACAGCTAATAGCATTAATAATTGGCATTTATATTTAAGCTCCCATACCCTCCTAATGTTTTTCTACTTATCACAATGTAACTATTTCTCACAGGAAAATGATATTATTACCATCTGCTCAAATAGACACAATAAACCAGGCAAGGTGGCACAAATAATGTAGTCCCAGCACTCAGGTGGTGGAAACAGGAATAGCAAAGTTCAAGGCCAGCCTGGGCTACCTAGTGTGGCTGTTTTGAAGATGAAAGAGAGAAGGTCAATATAGCCATTGTGTCCATCTCAGAGACTGTGATATGTTCCATTCCTGGGCTATAACTACCATAAAGACTTGTGCACAATCTCACCGGATTTTCTGTTACCTAGAAATGAAACTGTAACATTAACCATCAGAAAAATCTGTATTAAATAGGGAGGAAGAATATTCCAGGCAGAGTGCAGTAGTACTCTGGTTAGAATAGCTGAAGAGATGAACCTGAGCTGTGTGACTGCTCCAGCTCCCTGCCAGAGAGAGGCTTTGGCCTGCAGCATGAGGAGGAGGAGCTGTGGTGGAGCCCTTTCACCATCCCGAGTGGAGGAGGAGAAACTGGATTCACAGGGCCTCATACTGAAAACAAGAACGCTGCATAGACAGAGAACTCTAGAGACTGCACATGTGCCCAGCAAGCCCTCAGCTGAGTATTGATCATTGCTCATGTAGGGAAACTGCTTCAGGGCACAAACTGCCAAAGCCCGCATGCACTGAGAACAGGGCTTGTTCCCCCAAGTCAGGGCAGAACATCTCCTATGTTGGGGATATCCAGAGAAGATATAGAAAGTTTCTGCCTCAGAGAACATTAGTCATCCATTTCAAACCAAGAACTCATAAAACAGCTTAAACGTGGATACAAAGAACAAACTGCTTGCAAATAACTTACAAGTGACTAGAACAAAGTATGTTACTGGGGGGTGGGCTTTGAGGTCTCAGAAGCTCAAGACAGGCCTACTGGCTCAGTCTCTTCCTGCTGCCTGCAGATCCTGACGCGCAACTCTGAGCTCCTTTCCAGTGCCATGTCTGCCTGCATGCCACCATACTTCCCACCATGATGACAGTGGACTGAAGCTCTGAAACTGTAAGCCAGCCCGGGTTGAATGTTTTCTTTTATAAGAGTTGCTGTGGTCCTGGTGTCTCTTCACAGCAATGAAGCCTTAAGAGAAGGTAATAAGCAAGCATGCAGAACTAATGTACTGTATACAGGTGGTAAAACAGTCAACAGACTGATCTGATGCTGTTACTGAATGACATACTGTGTGACTTACAATGGGAGAGACAGACTGTTCCTTATTTCTGACACTTTGGGACAGGTTTTCTGATTTTAGTCATGCAATTCTAACCACTGATTACTGTGGGTGGTAACTGCTTAGGCAAGGGAAGCAAAGGCAAAGGTCACAGTAGAGGTTGGGTAAAATATTCAGGGCTTGGATACCTGTACTAGCCATTCTAGGTTGGAAGCAATAGAAAGAATGGGGGAACAGAAATTTTGGAAAGTCTGTATGAAGATGTGAGAACAAACGCCTCATTAAATTGGATTCCTGGTTCTTCCCATGGCCTGAGTAGTTTGGGGGAAAGGAGATCCTGTCAATGCCAATACAGTATATTTTAAATTAAATATACTGTATATGTGTGAGAAGGGTGGGGGAGGCATATGTGTGGAGGTCAGAGGACAACTTTTGGGAGTTTGTTCCTTCCTTCTACCGTGTGAGTCCCTGGAAGCAAACTCGGGTTATCAGACGTGGTGGCAGGCAACTTTATGCTCCAAGCCATCTTACTGGGCTTGCCCTTCCTTTTTCTTCTTTCTTTGTTTTATTTTTTGAACAAGGATCTTGCTTTGTAGCTTTGACTGGTCTGTTATTTATTATGTAGCCCTGGCTGGCCTGGAACTCATAACAATCCTGCATAAGTCTCTCCTAGTCCTGGGATTATGGGTATGTACAAGCCCAGCCATTTTTTTTCAATACAACAGGCAGTAAATATTGTAAACCACCCTCAGATAATATATAAAAAAGATAGTGAGAATAAGAAGTGACTTCTTTATAAGAATTTGCATTTATTTAGTTTTTCAAACTAACCTGGCTGGTACAACTAAAGGCAAGACACAACTATTACCTAGCATAGTAAACCCAGTTATTAGATTGTGCCATTAAAAGCTTTCGTGACTGCAAATGGAGACTACAGCTCTTCATGCATTATTGTTGCACATACTGTCTTTCACATTGCATGGCATGTGTCAGGTTCAGCAGCATTACTTCCTACAGAGAACAACGTGAGGATGAAACACAGCATGGCTAGCAGTAACACACATTTACAAAGTACAACAGCTACATTAACAATTACCTTTATCAACACACACTGTCCTTTGGAAGCTGTGGAATGTATAATAGAGTATCATGGCAAATGAGGGGTTTATCATATCCTTTACTTTTTTGACACTTTCTTCCTCTATGTATCTCTCTTTCCATTCCAGTTTTGAAACATGAATAAGTAAAATGCAGAGAAAGAAACCTAGATTAAAAATCTCTTTTAAGAGACAGACAATAGAGAATCTACCAGAATCCTGTGCCCTTCCTGAAGCATCAATGATCCAGAAGCCAGATATGTCTGGCTTTTCCAGGTCACATTCAGCCAGTCTTCCAGATACTACTAAAAGAGGAAACAGAAGCAAGAATCCTTGTTAATGGAGAAAAGTAAGGAGGAACAAACACATTTCTGACATTATTTCCAGGCTAGAAATGAAAGATGATACAGTATTAAATATTTCTTTATAAATCTTTGGTTTATTTGTTACATTAGACACATATCACTTTTGTAATAAGATTAATGAGGAACCCTGCTAAAGAGAAGCAACTGCTTTGTTCACTTGTATTTAAGGCACAGTTGGCATATTAAAAAGAATTAGTAAACTGGAAGAAACTGACATTCTAAAGGCTAATTTTTGTTAATAGTAGTTTTATGAGGCGGAGAGCCATCAGAGTAGCCTTGGGGTGTGGTGGTTATAGCATCTATAACAGTTGTAACATTTCTTCTGACCTAAGCCACCATTCTAGGGGACAGCCCAGTGCACTCCCTGAGATTAAAAAGTGCCTGGAAGTAGCAAGTGCTCTAACTAACAAGGAGTCCTGCTTAATCAAAGTCATTTGCAGTCTTCTGTTCTAGGGGTAAATGTCACACACACTTGAGGAGAGGTGGCGGGGTTCCTACAGAGCACATATCCTCTTCCTCTTTGAGCTCTTGCTCTGCTCCTCACCAGAAGATACTGTTACCACTTCCAGTACTGTACTTTAGGCTTCCCACAATCCTGCTATGCAGAAGTGAGGGTTTTGCTCAGATGGCCAAGCTCTAGCAAAGTTACTAGAACCTTCCATGTTTCTCAACTTCACCACTGCCGACTTCCTCAGCACAGCTGTTCTTTGTTGTACAGCATAGGATGTTAGCAGCATCCGGGGCTTCTAGGTACTTGAGGCTTAGCAGTAGCACTTTCCATGCTGTCTCCAAATACACATGCCTCTGTCAACTATCCCAGGAGACAAAATCACTCCAACTAGGGTACCATCGCACTAATGATGGAAAGACAGTTTTAAAATGTAAACTGCATCCCACTTTTACTCCCTTGCATCATTTTTCTTGATGCTCTCAGAATAAAATTCAAACTCTTTGCTCTCAATACTAAATTCTCATATTCTAACTGGTCTTTCTGTTCCATAAACATCTTCAGTCTGTTCCCACCGACCTGTTATGCTGGCTTTTCCTCCCGTCTAGAATGCACGCCCATCCAGATCCTGGTATGGCTCATTGTTCACTCACGCAATTAGCAGAGCTTTCCCTGACCATATTCTCTAAAGAAACTCCCTGCTCTCTACCAGACACCTTTTCCTTCACAGGAGCACAAGAGAACTTAGCTTTCCCCTATGTTTCTGCCTCTTCACTAGAGGGAGATCTTAGTCTTTTCCACTGTTATTGCTGACATGCTCTGACTAGTACCTAGCACACAGTAGGTATTCAGTAATCATCCTCTGTCAACCTCACCCCTCAGGTCAGGTGTCAGTGGCTTCCTTTTCACTTTCCCTTCCAAGAGTATTTTTTATTAATTGACTTGCCTTCTTTTTTCTAACACCCCCTGACCTATTAAAAAAAAAGCCTGTAAGTGGAGCACTGTGTATAAAAACTTAACATAGGAAAGCTTATTATGAAATACAAATAAAGGCCAATTAATAATCCACGAAAGACAATTCTTTGCTCTGTAGGTTTCAAGCACTATATAATCAAGCCATTCTAGAGGGACCTCAGGCTACAAAACTTACCTGGTGCAGAGACTCAAAGAGCCTCTTTGCCCATCGGCCGAGTATATACAGTACTACAAGTCTGAAACGCTTTGGTGCTGGCTTCAAGTTAAATGGTACACTCGTCAATAGCAGGGTGGTCTAAGGTGCTGCAATCTCAATACTCGTTGGCAGCTCCCAGAAACCGCAGCGTTTCTTACATTGATTTAGTGGCTGTTTCCATGAAACCAAAGATGCTTGGCTCTCCTGGAAGCTGGCTGGCTGGCAACTGGAAACACTTCAGTCCTGGCTAAGGGCCATGGCCCTTGGGTAGCACTTCATCGGGCCATTTTGGCACTCTGGCGAGCGGCTTGCTTGTCCCGCCTGGCTGGGCTCTCTACACGGTGCACAGTCGTCTCCACCCGCAGGGATGACGACGCCCTGACGTGGCTGGAGGACGTCTCCGTGCACTGCGAGGAGGTTTCCACGTGCTGGGAGGAAACCTCGAGGAATCTAGGGAGTCGCTTCGCGGAGGAGGTGAGGGAGGGTCCCTCTCGGAGGCGCTGAGAGGTCTCCACCTGACGGGAAGATGTTCGAACCTGCCGGGAGGACGTCTCCACGCGGTGGGATGACGTTTCCTCGCGGTGGGACGATGTCTCCACGCGGACAGTCGACGTTTCCTTGTGGCGGGTGCTTTCCACTCGCGGGGCGAAGGATTTGCTCCTAAGGGGCGAGGCCATCCCGCTGGTACACCCAGGTCAGGGGGGACAAAGAGGCCCAAGACTCATGCTGTGTGTCAGGTCACATAAGGAATGGTGACGTCGAGGTGGTGAGCTACGTCAGTGTACTGCAGGACACATAAGGTCTGCAAGTAACGAGATCTTCCAGCACGCCGCCCTGCCCAATAACTGCACGCGCTGCGGGCCCAGGCCACACAGATAGGCGGGGCTTCTCTTCTCAAAATGAGGCTTTCCCCGCCCTCCCGTCCCAGCATGCCCCGCGACAGGAAATAAGAGCCGTGACTTCCGGATCCTCCCTCACCGTTTGAAGCTGCGGTTCGGTCGGCCTGGTTGTGTTCGTGTCTCTCTCTGGTTATGGCCGCGGCCGTCGCTATGGAGACAGGTGCGTGGTGCCCTGCGCCTGGAGTCTTCACGGAGCGAACGGTCCCCTCCCCGCCCCTGACCTTCTCTCCCGTTTTCCTGCGCCGTCTTTCGGTCTTAACTCGGCATGCTTAGGGAGTTGGGATCGGCGGGGGAGAAGGCGGTGTTGTCTCTGGTTGTGGCCCGTGTGAACATCTTTGCTCCTGGGCTACTCAAACCTCCACTCCTTGGTTCCCGGGCCGGGGTGGCACTGAGGGAGAGGACCGAGCCCTTCAACTGTCTACTCTTTGGAGCTTTTCCCGTGAACTTGGTTAAAATGTTTGTAATGTGTATCGTTCTGATACGGATTACCATCTCCGCTCCGCTGTTTTTTGTTTGTTTGTTTGTTTTTGTTTTACGAGACAGAGATCCGCCTGCCTCTGCCTCCCGAGTGCTGGGATTAAAGGCGTGTGCCCCCACCGCCGGGCTCCGCTCCGCTGTTTAATCATTTTGCATCTTGCTTTCTGCTTTTATTTAGCACTTTGTTTTTGCTTAACGTAATCACTGTTAGTAGTTGTGGTTATAACGCTAACAAAGGGGATGGCACAGCTATTACAGACTGTCCTCCCATAGTGGCCTACAGGTGGTAAATAGCCATTCTATTTATCTTCCTCATCTAACTTTAGATAATTTCTTTATTATCTTTGTTTTGTTTTGGAGATAGGGTCTCACTATGTACTACTGTCTGGCCTGGAACTGGCAATGTAGACCAGTCTGGCCTGGAATTCACGGAGATCCTCCTGCCTTCCCCTCCCAAGTACTGGGATTAAAGGTGTGTGCCACTCGGCTTGTTTTGTTTTAAATCAGAAGTCTCTCCTGCAGTTTGGTATTTGTTTCATAGATTCATTCATATGGGGGTGGGCGGTGCATGCCGAGGTCAGAGGGCAGCTTGCAGGAGTTCGTTGTCTCTTCCTGCAACCCTGCGGGTTCCAGGGATCGAACTCAGGTTATCAGACTTTTCTGTAAGCACCTTTACATGCTGAGCCATCTCACTTGTAGTTTAGTTTTGTTTCTACAAATCATTCATATCGTGGCTTTTATTTTGGGTGTTTATTACTGTGTTTTTCTCCTAGATGATGCTGGAAATCGACTTCGGTTTCAGTTGGAGTTGGAATTTGTTCAATGTTTAGCCAACCCAAATTACCTTAATTGTAAGTCGAGTACATCATTAAGTTGAGTAGCTTGCTGTCATGATTTCTGACAGAAGAGATGTAATTCATAATAGTATTTACTTAAGTATGTTTGAATGGGATTTTACTTTCGATGGTCTGTAGGTATTAACTAAACAAACAAGGTCTTGTGTTTTTTAATTCTTTGTGTTTTGATTGTAGGGACGTTAAAAGAGCTACTTTATTTTAGAGATTACAAGTCAGTAGTCCAGCAATTGGTTGACATACAGATTGTTTCTTTATGCCTTTCAGTTCTTGCCCAAAGAGGTTACTTCAAAGACAAAGCTTTTGTTAATTATCTTAAGTACTTGCTTTACTGGAAAGAACCAGAATATGCCAAGTATCTAAAGTAAGTTTAATTTTTATAATCTTAAATCTGTGTGTACTTTATTATAAATACTGAAGTGCTGATATTTAGCAGTTTTCTCAGTGTCAGAATGGGAAACTATGTTTTGAATCTTTCTGCTTTTAGTTAATGTAATACATTGTCCTCTCTAACTTGAATTGTTACAGTAATCTCGCTTATTTCTGCTATCATTCTTACCTCACTCCCTTCAAACCAAACAAAACCAAACAGTTGTCTGTCAAAGCCAACTTACTCTCTTAGTAATCTAAATCAGAACATGCCACTTCTATTCATCCAGTAACTAGTTTTAGAGTAAGGCTCTGATTTGATTTGGTCTGTCTAACCTTGTCATTTAACATTCCCCTTGTCTCTTTGGGTTTCCAATGCCTATCAACCCATAAACTACTAAAATGCAGTGGCATAGTCATAAACTGAAAATAAACACACAAGAAGGAGTGTTTTCTGGGAGTCTTAGACTTACTGCCCTTCTTTATAGTTTCCTATGTGTCAAGTACTGTGCTAAATGTATTGTGCACATTAACTCACTGTAAACAGAAGACAAACATGAACAGTATCAACTTGTTTGATAGACAATTTTATTATAGGATTTCCTGAATTGTACAACTACACAGCTATCCCTTTTAATGATAAAACAAAACCTTGAACTCACCCCTCTGCTTTGTTTTTAAAAAAAAAAAAAGGAAAAACAAGCTGGTATATACCATTAATCCCCCAGCATTTGAGAGGCTGAGGTGGATGGATCCCCGAGTTCAAGGCCAGCCTGGTCTACATACAAAGCTACTTCCAGGACAGCTAGGACTACACAAGTAAACCCCGTTTTAACTCCCTCTCCCCTAAAAGGGTGGACAACAGCAAAAAAAAAAAAAAAAAAAAAAAACAGAAATTTTAGTCCGATGCCCCTTTAATCCCAGCTCTCAGGAAGCAGAAGCAGGTAGATCTCTGTGAGTTCTAGGCCAGCTTGGTTATGTAGCAAGTTTCAGGCCAATTAGGGCTACTTAGACAGGCCCTATCTTAAAAATTAGAGGGAAACATTTCAAGCCTTTTCTTTATATCCTAGTCACTTTTCTGAATTGATCCTGGACTGCCTGTAGAACTGATTGCACCAGATTTGCTCTTCATGATACAATTCTTGATTCCTTTAGGAATTTGAAGGAGAGACTTAAGTTATTAGGAGGTTGTAACATTAGTGCTAGCAGATTTACACACTGGGTATTAAAAGGCTTAGTCACCTTCAACTCAAGTTCAGTCTTACCAGCAGAGTTGTTGGACAGTAACTATCTGTACTCTGGTTGGAGGCCTCCAGTGAGCATATGTCACTCTATTAGAGGAAGTTTACTCCACTGATAGCCAGAGATTAGACAACTCTTCCTTATATTGTTATCAGACAGACCTCCTTGTAGCTCTAACCTGTTTGTAGATTCTTTTTTCTGTGCCCTCTGGAGATGGTAGTTATAGATGTTTAAATTCAAGAGAGATTGTGAATTAACTCCTGTTGGTCAGTTTCACTGTTATTTGCACAAGGTCTTAGATTTTTAAAATTATTGCCAAAATTTAAAGATGGGAAGGATTTATGTAACAGAATTCCAACTCTTGGACCTTGGGAAGAGCTGAGGCCTTCTTTTTTACAGGTCAGCAGCTGGTTGCAGCTGAGGAATGCTGTCCCATCTAGGAGTCCCAGCATGTGGCCTGCTTACTGATAGCTAGTACAATCTTAAACGGTTCTCAGGTGCCTTCAGTAAGTTTTTTAGTGTCATGGTTTCCAATATTTTCAGGAACCCTTCGATTATCTGGCAATTCAACAAAGAACTAAACATAGGCCAAGCAAAGTAGTGCTTGCCTTTAACCCCTGCACTTGGAAGGAGCAGGGGGAAATCTTTTGAGTGGGAGGCTAACCTGATTTATATAATGAGACCCTGGCTCAAGATCAGATAATTTGGGAGGCGGGTGGCTAGAGAGATGGGTTAGTACTTAGAGCACTTGCTGCTCTTGCAGAGGATTCAGGTTTGGGTCTCAGCACCCAGTGGTGGTCACATCCATCCAAAACTCCAGTTCCATAAGTTCTGATGCCTTTTGGCTATAAAAGCACTGTACATACATGATACATAGAGATAAGCAACAACACGCCCATGCATATAATATAAGTAAAAATTTAAAAACAAACTAAACATAGGCCTTCAAATGTGGTCAGGGTAACACAGACCACATGGTATTTTTCTTCTTGTGATAATTTAACATAGGCTGACTACTTTATTTGAGTGGAAGACGTTTGGTAGTCAAATCGTTGACTTCTGGGAGCTTTATTCCAACTAAAATCCACCAGTTATTTTCATGAATTGAATGCTGTCACTTGACTTCTCTGTTTATGTCTTGTTTATTTTCCAAAAGTCAAAATGTGAGTCTTCCCTTTGTACCTCTTCTATTTCATTCTGTATACTTGGAGTTAGTGTGTTGTAGCCTGTCAGAATATGTGTAGGCTAATGTATTAAGAATGTTGTTTTCTGAGCCGGGCGTTGGTGGCGCACGCCTTTAATCCCAGCACTCGGGAGGCAGAGGTAGGCGGATCTCTGTGAGTTCGAGGCCAGCCTGGTCTACAGAGCTAGTTCCAGGACAGCCTCCAAAACAATACAGAGAAACCCTGTCTCGAAAAACCAAAAAAAAAAAAAAAAAAGAATGTTGTTTTCTATAAAATTGATAAGTAAATGATCACTGCCTAAATTCTAGTTAATGACTAAATACTATTTAAGGCCATTTACTTGCAGGTCATATTATTTTGCATATAAAGAAACTTAAGAGGTTGAAATGTCTTTAAAGCCATCTACCTGCTACTCAGAGCTCAATCTTTTAAATTACTGATGTGCCATGAAAGGGAACTAGATAGTATAGTGGGAATAGGGCATTCTGGGCTAAGCTATTACAAAGAACTCTTTATTTGAAATATAAATAATAAGCCATTACTGGAAGGGAAGCATAGCATTGGTTCTGCAGTAGCAGCCATAGCCATTCCTACCCCCCACTCCTGTGTGCCCCCCCATAGCTCCTTCTCATTTTCTTATCACCTCCTCATCTCCCTTCCTCCTTTTAAAAGCTCCAGGACAAAATTATTAGCATTTACAAGAAAATACCCCAGAGCAAAGCTGCCAAAGGAGAATGGAAGGGAGAAGAAGAAAAAAAAACCATGCCCCTTGAGTTCAGCTGACATGGAAGGCAGTGGGAAAGGATGGAGGCAAAGAAAAGTATGGAACCTCAAAGTGTTATGGGAGGCATGCTTAGCAGAGAGAGAGCAAGAAGAGAAAGTGTAACTGTCCCTTGACTTTTCTGAGTAATTCCAAAAGACAGGCAGAAGCTGCACTGGAATGAGACTGCCAGGATCTTTGTTTTGATAGAATATTAATATTCGTCTACTCTGTATCCTATGGACCCCATTAGATTCTGTCTGTTGTCCTATCTGTGGCCTGTATCTAGTGTGGCATCCAGTCTAGGGTTTATGTTACATTTTTGTCATCCTGTTTTCTTAGTCTTGAATTCTCTCTGCTTCCCTCTCCCCTCCTTCACTCTCCTACTTCCCACTTCCTCTCTCTAACTCTGTTTCTCTTTCTTAGGCTGACCAAATGCTGACTTGCTACTTTGTTACTTTGTCCTTCTTCTGTGTCATAATCCAGAGATAGGTGAAGTCTGTTTGTCTCAGTAGTGATGATGTTAATTTTGATCCCTTGTGTTAGGTGGTACCTTCAGGATTTCTCCACATCAAGTTACTGTTTTGTATTTAATAAGTAACTTGTGGGGAAAATACTTTGAGACTATATAGACATCTTGTTACAGAAATTTTATTCACTGAATTTTTTTTTTCCCCAGACAGGGTTTCTCTGTGTTACAGCCCTGGCTGTCCTGGAATACATTTTGTAGACCAGGCTGGCTTTGTAACTCACAGAGATCCTCCTGCCTCTGTCTCCTAAGTGCTGGGATTAAAGGCGTGCACCACCACCTGGCAATTTTAGCATTTTTTAATCAAGTAATAATTTAGGTTAACCTACAAAATGATGGGTTCATAATGACATCGTCATACATGTGTCATTTTACTTTGCTCTCGTTTGTTCACTTTTCCCTAATTTTAGCACTATTGCAAATACTTGCCTCAGTTTTTTCTGTGGAATTTTCTATCATTCTATATTTACTAGTCAGAATTCTGTAGCAAGGGAAAGCATTCCCCTGTTACTCAAACATGTATATATCAGTATGAACTTTTGGATTCTTGTTTTTATCCAGTGACTACAGTCATCTTTTCTTGGCTCTAATTATTCCAGCAGGATTGGCTGCTGTGGCACCTTTAGATTGGCTCTTATATACTTCTGACATCCACATCCATGTTTAGCACTTCTTTTTGACATGTTGTACCCTGCGTTCGTGCTATACTTTGTCCATTCTAGCCCTGGAATTAGTTGTTTCAAGGAACTGTGGAAAATGCTATTTGAGAACAAAGCTCTAGAGACTCAAGTGTGCTCATTGATATTACAGTGTTTTTGTTTGTAAGCCCTTGTGCATACAAAGCTTTCGTATGTATGTATATGTTTGTATATGCACACATACATATCTATGGCTGTTTCTATGTGTTTGTGTTAAAAGCCATGAGGATGAAGCTGGATAGGTCATTAGGTTAAGAGCACTGACTGTTCTTCTGAAGGACCCAGGTTGATACCCAGTACCCACATGGTTGTTTACAACCATCTAGTCTGAGGGGATCCAATGCCCTTTTCTTCTGACCTTCATGGGTACTGCATGCCTGTGATACATAGACTTACATGCAGGGACAACACTCATAAACATAAAATAATTTTTAAAAAGGCCATGAGAACATACTGTTTGAAGTTCCAGTTCAGCGACGCAGCATGCGTTCTACTTTCCCCTCTCCTTATCCTTTTTTTGATGATCATATTTAGCTTCTTTTACCCTGTTGTACTTGTCTTTGCTCAATCCTAGACTAAACATGATTTCTTGTTATAATTCCCATGGATAATTAGAGCACGATATTTATTCATGGTTTTCTCAAGTTTCCTGAGTATTTACTAAACATGTAACTATTTTCAAAGTCTTCAGAGCCCATGAGATAGCTCAGTGGGTAAAGAAAGGTGCTTGCCTGCAAGCCTGATGACCTGAGTTTGATGTCTGAGACCCCCGCCATGGTGACCTCCACAAGTATCCCATGGCATGTCTTCACTCTCCTTCTCACACAAACACTAAATAAATAAATGAAATAAAAATTTTTAAATTAAAAAGTATTCATGCATGTTCCTCACTTGGAAAACTAAAAGAGTATGGTTTATCTACCAACTTTGACATTGCTTACCAGTTTACTGAGTTGTGTGGTCTTGCCAAGTTACTTAAGGTTTTCAAACTTTAATTTTGTATGTTCTGAAATAACATGGTGGGAGTAACATTACCAAAGGTATGGTTTAATAGAAATTGTAGGCTTAAGATCATTTTTAGTGGAGTATCTGCATTAGAACTTGGGATGCCTTAAGTTATGTTGATAATTAACTTATGAACTTAAACCCAGGTACCCTCAGTGTTTACACATGTTAGAACTGCTCCAGTATGAACACTTTCGAAAGGAGCTGGTGAATGCTCAGTGTGCGAAATTCATTGATGAACAGCAGATTCTACACTGGCAGCACTATTCCCGGAAGCGGATGCGTCTTCAGCAAGCCCTTGCAGAGCAACAACAGCAGAATAACACAGCAGGAAAATGAAGAGCTGGGGACAGTCCAGGCTCTTGGGACATGTATAATGTATTGCTATTGTACAGTACTGGTAAAGGAAGACTCTTCTGCCCACCTTTATTATGGAGCACTCAGAACCATTAGTGTTATTTTTGGTCAGCAAGTTTTATATTGTTAATAGATTATTTGTTAAACCAGAATTGTTCTTTTTTGATTTCTCTGGGGATTTGTAAATTTCTGTTGCATTTAACAGAACCAAGTGAATAAGAATGTAAATGTTAGGTCTTATAGAGCAGTTTAAGAATATGGTGTGACATACAGTGGTACCCTGAGCCAAATCATCTCTAGGAACCTTACTGAGATTAGCTCATCTGCCCCCTACCCTCCTCTCACCTCATTTTCAGGAGAGGGGTCCTGGAATCAAGAAGCTCTAAACTCAGAGCAAGAACTACATGAAGGTTCCTTCTTTCTGCAGTAAGGACATATTCAATTGCTTCCTGCTCTGTAAGTGGCTTAAGGATAGCTACTAGGTCTGGCTCACATGCTGCTTTTTTTAGTGTATGAATGTTTGGCCTATACAATGGTATGTACCACTTGCATGCCTGGTGCTCTCAGAAGACAGTACCAGATCCCCTGGGTGGAAGTTACAGTTGTGAGCTTCCGTATGGGTTCTGGGACTCGAACCCAGGTCCTCTGGAAGAGCAGCCAGCGCTCTTAACCACTGAACTACCTCTTCAGTCCACATTATTTATAGAATAATAGTTGGGCTTTTCATTTGTGACAAGGTCTGGTTGGTCACAATGCCTGACACAATTCTTTTTTGAAGAAACTGAGATTTAGACAGTAACTTGCCTTGGCTTGGAGAACCAGCCTGTCTTATTCCAAGAGAATTACATTTCAGACAGTTGTGAATCAAAACTGCCTGAATTAAGCATATGCATTCCATATGGGGTCTCTAAATGGTTTAGTGAAATTCTTCATTCCAAAGACAGGAAAGGGTTTTGCAAATACATAGAATTTAAGGTACTAATAGCTACAGATTTGGATGTTAAATTATGTCTTCAATATTTCCTCTGAGCTACTACTGCCATATTGATGGTGTATGTTACAAAGCTTATTGGAAGTTTGTATTTTAATTCTTTATTGTTTAGACATACACTGATCAAAGCAAGTATGTGGCTTTTTTTAGGCAAACCAGGAAATCAACACAATTGTGATCATCAAATCTTTTGCTTGTTTTTGTAGACAGGATTTCTTTGTATATCCCTGGCAGTCCTGGAACTTGATCTGTAGACCATGCTGGCCTTGAACTCACCAATCCACCTGCCTTTGCCTCCCAAGTGCTGGGACTAAAAGCATGCTCTACCGCCACCCAATGCTATCATTAAATCTTAATCTTCGGAGAACATCATTTCCACGAGGTTGGACTGACAGCACTCAGATTCCACAAGTTTTTGGGGCTGCAAAAACAAAACAAAAAAAGTTAAGTTTTAAGCACTGCTATGAATGTTACCAGGGGTGGAGTGAATTCTACTTTAAATGACACTTTTTGAACACAAAATGTTGCCATCAGAAACTATCAGCTAGCCGGGCCTGGTGACACACACCTTTAATCCCAGCACTCCAAAGGCCAGCCTGGTCTACCAAGTAAGTTCTACAAGACAGTCAGGGCTACACAAAAAAACCCTTTTCTTGGGGGGAGGGGGGAGCTATCAGCTAGTTGTAACAAGTTAAGATATTTGTCTTAAGATGAATCATTAAATACTTGGCCCAAAGGGCCTTAAACTTCCATACCAGGAAGCCCCATAGACTGAAAACAAGAGCTGGCAAGCCCAGTGCCATCTCTTTCTCTCTCTTTAATTTAGGATCCTAGGGGCAGGGCTGAAAAATGGAGTTAGAAAGCAATGACATAGTTGCTTCCAGGAGTGAGCCAACTTTCTTTTGAACTCTGAATCTTAAAAGTGGCAGGAAAGCATTAATAATACTTCATTGGGATTGACTGGGGAATGGGTACCAGCTTGTGTTTCTGATGAACTATGAACAACCATGTGATGTTGAAACTCAAATGTCGATGGGGGGTGGTGGCACACTGAGGCCAGCCTGGTCTACAAAGCAAGTTCCAAGACTGTTACACAGAGGAACTCTGACTCAAAAAACAAAAAAAAGAAAAAAGAAAAAAAAGGAAAAATTAAATGTCATGATCTTCTCAAACATAACTGTAAACAACTTGAGTTTTAACTGTTTTAGCCACAACATAAAGGTGGGTACTCACTGTTCCGTATTTAAGGAGTGTAGGCACTGCAGTTACTTTCAGTTTTTGTCTGAAGTCATTATTTGGGTCTTTCCAGCTATTCCAAAAAGAAAAGGATAATGAAAAATACTTCTTAGTTTATTACGTTTATTCAACAGTAGTTCTATATTTAGTGTATTAGTAATTACTGCTTTTGTTAACGTTTAAACATTTTGAAGATTGAAACTTATGTATCATGCTCTACAAAAGTTTACATTTAAAGTGTGGCTAAGGTAGCCGGGGTTGTGGCACACTCCTTTAATCCCAGCACTTGGGAGGCAGAGGCAGGCGGATCTCTTTGAGTTTGAGGCCAGCCTGGTCTACAAAGCTACACAGGGAAACCCTGTCTCAAAAACAAACAGGAAAAAAAAATTTGTGGCTAAGATAAGGCAAAAATGTAAAGTCAATAAATTCTGATCTTATTCCATACCAAATTCACTGATGGTATTATGTGGCTAAACATAAATGTTAAACTTGAATTCAATAATTCTAATTGTTTGGCTTATCAGACATTACCTAAAATACAGAGCCTGAGCATTTAAATATGAGATCCATTCAGCCTAAGTTTATAAGAATCTGGAGATAATGGTATATACATGATCACTTACTAAGGTCTGTCTCCTACTTGGCAGTAGATGAACACACAGTCTTCAGTAACATGCTTCAGCCCCTCTCGAACGACTGGCTCAGCTTTTTAAAAAAGTTAAAAGTAGTTACATATCAACTGCGATAGCCCTAGCCCTGCCCCCATCTCTCCTCCTTTCTCCAGTCTTAGTAGACTTTAACCTGCAATAGAGTGAGGATGTTAGTCAGATGTTCTCTTTTGGACTCGAGAATCACTAAGTCGTAGTCTTGACTGTCCTTAAGACACACCCAGAACATCGGAAAGCAAACGATGGAAAGACGAACTTGTGAGTCCCGTAAGACACTAATCATTTGGAGAACTGAGAATTTTAAAGAAATCAGGCTCCAGTCCATGAGGGCCACTCTTGTGTGGCGAATAAGGACCTAATGAGAAACTTCTGCGGGTCTACGGGAACAAGATAATTTTTTGCCTCCACAATCCCACTTTCTGGCTTTAGTAGGGGCCTTCCTCCCACCACTTGTGCGGTGTAGCAACCTGCAGTCCCGGTCTTACCTTCCACGCAGTCCGGACACCAGCTCTTCCCTTCCGCATCCTTAGAACCGCTGAAGTAGGCGAAAATGGTCTTGCCCTTGTGCTCCTTCACAGCCTGGTCGAACTCCTCAAAGCCGGACACTTTCACCTCCTTGAAGGTGGCCATGGGTACAGTCCAGAGAGTTGCGTGGAAGGCGCTCTGGGTCCTGCCGCCTCAAGGCGGAGCCCAAGTAGGGCGTGGACAAGTTTCCGGGTGGGAGGTACCGCTGGAGCTGTGAGGTGCTACGGGAGCCTCGGAAGGCCATAACTCATTAGGACAGTCATTTTGGTCTACCGGAGTTTCTTTTTGGCGCCAACTCCCTTCTGACATCTAGACTTCTGACCTGGTCTGGTCCCCACCTTGGCCTCATGGACAGTGACTACAAAACCCGCCGTAGTACAACACCTTGATCCTCAAATGATTCAGGAAGCTCAACGGTCCCCAAGCGGCCACGCTCCTGTTGCTATGGCGACTGGGAGAGAGGCCGGAAGCTAGGCCTAGCTTGGGGTTGCCTATCCGCCTTCTGGTCGCCGCGCCTCGCCCAGACCAGGTGGGCTCCGGCGGGAGCTGGGGGAATTCTGGGAAGCTGCTTTAGGCAGACGTGGGGGACAAGCGAGAGGAGCCCCTGCCCAGGGCTTGTCTTGCAGCTCCACCCCTCCAATTACCTTTCCATTCGTCAGGCTTTAGGGGGGCCGGGGGTGGGGGCGGCGTCCGGGACTGGGCGTGGGTACGGAGAGAGCTAGGAGGCTGAAAGGCAGCGAGGGCTGGATCCGAGTGTTGTGAGTGTGTGTACGGGGCACGCTGTCTAGGGGTACAGGTGCAAAGACAGCGTGCCCGAGGTTGTGCTGGGGAAAGGAATTGTCCGGGAGCTGCGAACCCGGCGGTGGGCCTCGGGGCCCTTGCCCGAGCCGCGCAGGTGTACGCTGACAGCCAAGATGCCGGCTCATTGCGTGGTGGCTAGCAGGTCGCGGCGGGGTCTTCGGTCCCGGTGGACAAGGAGGTGGGGTGCAAGGATGTCCCCAGGCTATAGAGTAAGGCGCCGGGCAAAGTCTTCAGTGCGGCGGATGCGCTGTGCAAGCATAGGGAGGCTGCAGGACAGTCGGAGGCCTTTGGGGGGGAGACGAACGGAGCCCGTGGTGCTCCCTGGGATGAACAAGGCCTTTAGGACACCTGGGACTGCAGGCTCAGTTAAGACAGCAATGGACCCCGGGGCAGTGTGGGTGAACGGGGCTGTGGTCGAGCCCGAGGTGATTGGGCCTGCTGGGTCTGTGTGGGTGACCAGATCTGGGAAGGAGGAGCCAGATGACAGTAGTCCACCAAGCTGTGAGAGAAAAGGTCGACCAGGAACACTTGGCCATGAGAGCATCCTGGAACTGTGGCTGAAGGTGCGGGCTATGAGGGTAGCTTCAGGATGTTGGGAAGGAAGCCGAGTGGAGCTCCATCCTATTCCTGAGGGAGAGGGGCCAGTCGAAAAGGGTGTTCCCGGGCGAGCTTCCTGGATAGAGACCAGCCGAGGTGGTGTTACAGGACCCTGGGTGAGAGGACATGCTAGGGCATTCCCCCGGGCCTCAGGACTACCCTCAGCTAGGGGAATAGGAGTAGGTTGTGAGAGACTCTCCATCTTCTCTAGGCAGGGACAAGCTGGAGAGATGTCTCCTGCTGTGGGTGGACCTGGGGTAGAGGAGAAGATGGGCTGTGCTGCCTTGGGCCCTTGGGAAGAAAGACAAACTGTGGGGGTACCTGTGGCCATTGGATGGTCTGAGGCTGTGGAAAGGACCCGACCTGGAGAAGTGAGGGAATGTGGGGGTAACCTGGGTCCATGTCGGGAAGGGCATTCTGTGCAGGTTTCTGGGGCTCTGGCAGAAGAAGCTGTGCATGAGCATACCTTATGGGAAAGGGGGAAAATTGTAGGGCCACCTACTACCTTGATGGTACTACCCAGGGCTATGGGAGATGAAACTACCTCTCAGGGGCCTCTGGGGTTGTGGCAAAGGGGACAAAAGGTGGAAGATATGGGTTCTGGGGGTATTCCTGGCCTGAGGGCCATGGGACAGATGGTAGGAGTGCCTTGTGCTAGAGAAGAGGGAGCCAGATGTGGAGGTGACCCAGGGTCATGGGGAGCTGCACAGGCTGCAGCGCTGTCTGCCTCTGAGGAGCTGGAGGCAGGTTCTCAAGGTACCCAGGGCCTGTGGGGTATAGAACAGGCAACGGGAGCACCCAGGGCTTTGGGAAAAGAGGCAGATGAAGCAAGTGTTCCAGAACTGTGGGGAACAGGACAGCTGCTGGGCTCGCTGCCTGTGGTGGTGTCAGGAGACAGGGGAGAAGAAGCCAGCTGGGATGCTTCAGGACTGTGGGAGAGGCAGCAGGCTCTAGGGGCCCCTCTGGCTGACGCATTACCAGGGCCAGTTATGGATGAAACACACAGTGGGGATCTAAGCCTGCGGGAAAGAAGGCAGGTTATGGAGCAGCACAAGATCCAGGGACCTGACACTTTAGGGATACCTGGGGCTGTGGATCAAGATGCCAGTTATGGAGCTCTCTCATGTCTGTGTGGAAGGAGGCCGTCTGTGGGGGTGTTTGAGACAGTTGTAATGCCAAAACGCAGGTGTGCCACAGAAAGAGTACCCTCAGCTCTAGGTGTACCTGCTACCTTGTGGGTGTGTCAGGAAAGCAGCCCTGTGGATGCCAGGAACCTGCAGGGAAGGGGTCATGTTGCCTCTGGGAGGCCCATGGTTCCTGAGGAGGGCTCATCTGTGGTAGAGGATACTGAGTCTAGGACTCTCTCAGGTTCTCAGGGAAGGAGACAAGCCAGTGGGGTTCCCATGATTCCTGAGATACCCGATTCTCTGGCATTAGAGGGTGTATCCAGAGGTTTCTCAGGCTTGTCAGGAAGGAGACTAACTGTAGATATGCCTGTGGCTGCAGGGGTATCCCCTGTTGGTATGAGCGTGGCTGCCAGGACATCTAGTTCTGTGTGGGAGCATATTAGCTCTAGGAGAGTCTCAGACTCAACAGAAAGTAGGCCACCTACAGGGGTATCCATGACTGTGGGGCTCCCTGAGGCCACAGGGGATGAGACACTAGCTGAGGGTTTACAAAGAATACAGTCTGCCTCAGTGCCTGTGTCTGCTAGAATTGCCACAACTGTGGGAAAGCCCACAGCTTCTGGGCTCTTGGGGCCTCACAGGCTGGTGGATAGTGCCTGTGGAGAAAGCTTGGGGATATGGCAAAGAAGACAAATAACTGATTTGCCGACTGCTGCCAGAGTCCCTAAACCTGAGATGGAGGCAGGCTCTGAAGGTGTCTCTGATCTGTGGAGGGGACACAGTGGGACAGTTCCTGAGGTAGTGAGGGGGGCATTGCATCAAGGGATGCTTGCAGCTGTTGGGGTGGGACGTGTTCCTGCTGCAGTGTGGGAGACTGGCTGCCCCAGAGAGGAGGCAAATGGAGGTGTCTCTGACCTGACAATGGTTAGGAGACAGCCCACTGAGGAAGTAAGGGCGTCAGGGGAGGAAACAGAGAATACAGGGATCCTTGGACTTGCAGGGAGGGGCCAGGCTGTGGGGATGTCTTATGCCCATGAGCTTGGTGCCAGGATGTGGAGCAGTCCAAGATCTGGGGGGGAGGAAACAACCTATGAGAATGTTCCCAGAGTATCTGCAATGAGAACAACTGTGCCTTCAGTTTCAAGGGAGGAAATAGGCCTTGGCCATTTCAGAGATAATCTTCGGGGGAATGGGGGCAGAGCCACAGGAGGAGTTCCCGAAGCTAGAGTGAGAGTGAAGGATTTCGGAGAGAGGAGGGAGGGTGGATTGAGGGGCACCTTCCAGTAGCGATGTGTAAAGCAAATTGGAAATTGTCCTGGGATTCTGGGAGGGAAGTGGTTGGGAAATGGTTTGTCTAGGATATAAGTGAAAGAACAGATTAGTGTAGGGACCTCATGGTTCCTGGAGAGATACTTTGTGGCAATGTCTCGGTGTGCAGGGAAACTACCTGGGAGACTTCTGGAAAGATGGGGAATGCACTGCAAGGAGAGGGCTATCCCAGGACTTTGTATAGGGGAGTGGTGGGGTGGGTGTCCCTGAACCTGTGTGTGAATGTGTGTGTGACTGGTGACTTAAGGTGTACAGCCCCAACTCTGCAGCTCCTTCCGTGGCTTCAGCTCCAGCCCTGTGACACTGGCAGGCCAGTTGGCATTGCCTTCCTTGTGTGCTCCTCTCTGCCTCCTGGATTGTGTCTCTAGTTTAGAAACAAGGAGTTGTGTACAGCTGTCCTATGTTCCTACAAATGCATCTGCCGTAGAGGACCCAGTCCAAACTTTGGATTTATTTTTTTTTAATTTAAGCTAGCTTTTTTCTGTCTTAACCTTGAATTTCCCAGTTGATTTACTATAGGATTCTTTGAGAGATCAAGTTCTCCGTGTACTTAAAACTTACAGTTTCTCAGAAAATTGTTCAGCACAACCGTGTTGAGTTAAATTGTTTACTGTGTTCAAGTACTGATTGTGGGGAATAAAGGAGTGACAAGGCCCTCAAGTCTCAAGGAGCCTTGTCCAGCTGGAAAGCTGAGACACAGACCTTGAAATAGGTAAATAACTATGTGTGAGGATATGGTTAGTCCCTGAGTGGTAGGGCCATCCAAGTATGTTAAGTGTCTTCAGAATAGAAGAATGAGGGTGGTGTCCTTATAGATTCTTCAGTAGCTGTGGGCTCACTGCCAGTGTATACATGGTATGGATGATGGCCAGGTAAACACCTAGATTCTTCAGTAGCTGTGGGCTCACTGGGAATGTATGTAGGGTGCAGATGATGGGGGAGCTAAACACATAGAGAGCCTATTCCACTGGTTAAACCCCAGCTTTATTTAGAGTCACTCGGAATTTTGTCTGAGCTACTTAACAGAGGAACACATTCTGCTCTTTTGACCAGTCATTAGGATCTATGCATATAGAACATGTCCATGAAACTGTCCAGTCACAATAATAGTTTATCATAACAGAACTAATGTCTTACTGCAGACCCTTGGGATTTGAAATGAAAATGGTCTGAGGGACTATCATTAAAATAGTAGCTCCCTATCCTTTTGAAAATGAGAATTTCAAAAGTGGTTGCTTCTATAAATATAAGAAAGTCCTCTTTCTAAGCAGTTATTCTTGCATGAGGTTACTGTGGGTTAATTCTGGGATGCTGCTACATAAGCATGGGGTGATAGGTTGCTTAATCTGGTGTTTGAAGATTGTGGCACTGTTAACTTTAGACATGTTTGATTTAAGGAAGATTTGCCTGATGACTCTGTGATCACTGTTCTTCGTCACCTGATGGGATGGGACCAAGCCAGCCAGCTTCCACCTGTGTTTACCTAGCATCCAGTAACCAACTAGATGGAAGGTGTGACCCCAGGAATCTTCAGCCCCAGGTTGTTTCACTTCTGATATTTATTACAAAATGTTTTGTTTTGTTTTGTTTTTCAAGACAGGGTTTCTTTGTATTTCTTTGGAGGCTGTCCTAGAACTTGCTTTGTAGACTAGGCTGGCCTCAAACTCGCAGAGATCCACCTGCCTCTGCCTCGCTAGTGCTGGGATTAAAGGCGTGCACCACCATTGCCTGGCTACAAAACATTATAAAACATAAATACAAGTTGAAAAATAAAAAGATATTGTACAGGGGGCTGGAGAGATGGCTCAGAGGTTAAGAGCACTGATTGCTCTTCCAGAGGTCTTGAGTTCAATTCCCAGCAACCACATGGTGACTTACAGCCATCTATAATAAGATCTGGTGCCCTCTTCTGGTGTGCACTCATGTATGGGGGCAGAATGTTGTATACATAATAAATAAATAAATCTTAAAAAAAAAGACATTGAGCATTTTGTACCATTTTCTAGATTTAGCAGTTGTTAATAATTTGCTGATTTCTGTCTGCTCAACCATCTGTCTGTAAGGTTTTATGTAAGCATACCAAAAGACGCTACAAACATGATGCTTTTTTTTTTTAGATTTATTTATTATGTATACAGAGTTCTGCCTGCATGTATATCTGCATGCCAGAAGAGGACACCAGATCTCGTTACAGATGGTTGTAAGCCACCATGTGGTTGCTGGGAATTGAATTCAGGACCTCTGGAAGAGCAGCCAGTGCTTTTAACCTCTGAGCCATCTCTCCAGCCCCCCCCACCTCCATGCTTCTGTTTTAAATATTTCAGAACACTTTAAAAATGAGCTCTCTTACATAATTGTACCATTATCACACTTAAGAAAATAACTTAAAAAACAAAACAAAACTTGTGTGTGTGTCTGAGTGTATGTGCACATGTGTGTGCAGGGGTACTTTTAGAGGCCAGAAGAGGGCACTGGATCCCTCCAGGCTACAGTGTGAATCCTGGTACCGCTGACCACAAATAGCTATTTAATTGTTAAGTCTTCAGGTGTATGAAAAGTAAGAGTTCAGTACTTGCGTAAAGTACTTTGCGTGTCTAGGCCCAACAATGGATAGTTCAAATACTATGTTCAAAAGTTACAGGTTAAATTTCTTCCTACTCTCATTTTTTAGTGTGATTGATTTTGGTTCACTGTTTTCTGTTGGTATTCCTTTCTAGGGTTTTCCATTATCTTTATGGAGCTATATCTCCCCACCCCTTCTCCCTTGTGTATGTGAAGCGTTCACATGGTTCCGATGTAAACCTGTGCAAACAGGTGTATTCAGGGAAGTATTGTTCTCCACCCAGTCGTTCTTTCCATCTTGTTCCCACTCACATCCTATGGATAACTGATCTCACTAACTCCCATTTTTCCTTGTCATTTTCTTTCTGTCGTAAGGCCCACATGCATGAACACATTCTTATGGTGTCTTCTTTTCTTGATAATACAGCTACTCTTTTCCTTTTTTTTTTTTTTTTTTTTTTTTGAGAGATCTCCCACACCGGTTCCTAGAGCTGTTTCTAAAGATGTCCTCATGCCTTACATTTCTAGCACTCTATTCTGCAGCTATCCCAAAGTTTATTCCATGGCCAACCCTATGTAGACATGTAGCTTGATTTTAGTAATTGGCAGTAACAAGCCATGTAATAGTAAGTAAGTCTTTATATGTGTACTGTTGGGAGTATATCTGCATGGTATATGTCTTAGGGTTTTCTTGCTGTGAAAGGACACTATGACCACACTAACTCTTCTTATAAAGAAAAATGTTTCATTGGGGTAGCTGGCTTACAGTTTTAGAGGTTCAGTTCATCATCATCATGTGGGAGCGTGGCAGCATGCAGGCAGATGGTAGCTGAGAGTCCTACATCTTGCTGGCAACAGGAAGTCAACTAAAAGACTGGGTGGTATCCTGAGCATAGGGACCCTCAGAGCCCTCCCCCACCCTGACACACTTCTTCCAACAAGGCCAAACCCTCTCCTACAAAACCATACCCCCTACTAGTGCCACTCCCTGTGTGATTATGGTGGGGCAATTACATTTAAACTACCATAGTACCCTAGAAGTGATAGTAGAGAGGAGTGTGCCTATGCCCATTACACACCCTCTCTATTACTTTCACTCTTCTGCCTCCCCTCCCTCTCCCTGCTCTTTCTCTCTTTCATCTCTTCTGTCTTTCCCATTTCCTATGTTTTTTTAAATGTGTATGTGTATGTGCCTGTGTGAATTTATGTGCATTACTCTATGATAATATGTTTCACCATAGCCTTACCAAAAGCATGTAGTGTACTCTTATTTTATGGAATTTATAAGACTGATCATTTTTTAAAGTTTTTTAAAATTATGTATATGTATGTAAATTTGTGTATGGATATATGCACAGGAGTGTAGGTGCCTGTTGAGGTCTGAAACTTAGAGTCCCCTGGAACTGGTGTAACAGGTGGTTGTGAGCCTCTTGACATGGGTACTGGGTTTTCTTCAAGAACAGTGCATGCTCTTAACTGCTGAATCATTTCTCTGGCCCCAGGTTGAACACTCAACCCCTGTTACACACACACACACACACACACACACACACACACATGTAAGAGTCTTCTTTTTTCCTCTGCCTTTCCCATTTCTTATGGCTTCTTACTGTCTAGCAACAGTGGCTTAGGTCTGCTGTGTGGTGTGTGCCTGTGGGGCTGTTTCTAGGAAAGCTCTAATCCAGGGTCTTTGTGTCTTACTAGACTTCAACATCCTGAAACAGGATAGATCTGTAGTTGGGAGTTGAATAACTTACTGGTTGCATGAAGCATTTTAGGGCAGCTTTTGCAGGAGGACCGGTATGTTGTTAGTAGGTAGAAGGCTGTTTGCAGGACTAGTGACTTAGTACAGAACCTTGTGTGTGGTGTATGTGGGTGACTGGTTCCATGGGCACACCAGAAAAATATCTTTATATACAGACAATCTTCTGTGTAAAATATTAGGAACTGGAGTGTTTGTGTGTGTGTGTGTGTGTGTGTGTGTGTGTGTGTGTGTGTGTGTGTGTGTGTATGTGTGCTGTACAATATGTCGTATTTCTAATGAGAGGTTACTTTTGTTTATTTCTTAAAGAACCAGCTGCAGTTTAACAGGAACGTTCCTACACATCCCAGCAACTTGGCAGTCCGATACTCTTGTCCACATGCAATTAAAATTGAAAAACTGAAACACTCATATAATGAATTGTATCATTGTAAAGACTTGGATTTTAGAGCTGGAAATGATCTAAGCAGTTCTGTCTCATTTTCTGTCATATCAGAAGAGAGGCTTAGCTATGCTGTCCACCTAGCCAAAAGAGATGTGAAACGAAGACAGTTTGAAGAACACGTGAAAGATCATCTCAGAAGTCAGCCTCATAGCTCTCACAAATGTGTGCATGCCAGAGTGGAAAAGAAGGACTCAAAGAGTCAGGGTGTCTGTCATTGCAGCCATCAACCATCCAAAGTAGGCCTTTCCAGCTCAGGTGCCAAGGTTTATATATACACATCTCATCCAGGACGATCAGATATTACTGTACCAAATTCACCACCTACCCATGATCCAGGACTTCAGCCACAACCCAGGATAGAGGAACACAAGGACCTATGGGAACAGAAAAGCCTGCTAGAAGTTCAGCGACTCCAAAAGGAATTGAGCAGTTGTATCCATAAAATAGAAGCAGTAACTAAAAAAGGTGAGAAAAACTCAATTCTTCATTTGATGAGATGCTATGGTTTGGGATAATTCAAATGCATTCATTTTGGGGACCCTTCCCGCAACACACACACTATCAAGTTCTGCTGCCTCCTGTGAGCTGGTTGGTTCAGTAGAGCTGAACAACCACTATAAAAGAGTTGGGCTTGGCCGGGCGTTGGTGGCGCACGCCTTTAATCCCAGCACTCAGGAGGCAGAGGCAGGTGGATCTCTGTGAGTTTGAGGCCAGCCTGGTCTACAGAGCCGATTCCAGGACAGCCTCCAAAACAATACAGAGAAACCCTGTCTCGAAAAAAAAAAGAGTTGGGCTTGGAGATTGACCTGACTCTGCCCACTCTCACTGCCTGACATCTCCTAATACCTGTGTACAAAGCATCCTATGATATTTGCCTTGTGGATACAGAAGTGTTTCTGGCAAAATGATGTTTAATTTGCTTTAAAAGACCGTAAGATATGCGTATTGTAGATAAACCCACTTCATATCTGACCACAGGGTCAAAGGGAAGAAGTATAATCACCATATACTACTTTCACAATAGTTAGTAATCTAATGTCCTTGCTTTTCTTTTGGAAGTGGTAGATTCAGGAGTAGAGAGTAGGGTTACTATAGCCAACAAGTAAGTCAGCTCTTAGACAGTGGGGCATGAGGAGCTGTGTAGCAAAAGGAGCTGTTGGGCTACGATAATACATTGTCTAAAATTATATTTTGCATTTAAAGTTTAATTAAAATATAAACATAAATATATGCATGTTGGAGAAAAATGTAATACTTTTTAAAGTACCTGTTGGTTAACACAAGATAAAACTACATAGTGAGGTGTGGCTGGGTAGGAGACAAGAGGACTGGAAAAAGAGATTACTAAGGATGGGTACAAATGTCCTCGTTCCTAGGAACCAGCTACAAAGCAACTGCCACTTGTTGGTAAACCCACAACATCTAAAACATAAAAATGCAGCTGCTTGAGAAAACCAATTCACACACACACATAGCCAGTCTTCCTAATCAGCATGTCGTATAATGATTGAACATCATGGGTGGTCCAGAACGTGCCACAGAACACCCCAGAAATATTGTGGTTTGTTTGTCATGATATCCATTAGTGTCAGTTTGTAGCATGACCTCACCAGATACTTTAAGTAGAAGCTATGCTACCAGGGAACAAAGTTCCCAGGTCTCCTGCTCTGGTGATCTGGCCTAAGACCAGGACCTTTAGAACTGAGCTTTGGAAGTACTGTGGGGAAGGGCTGGCTGGTTTACTTGGTTTATGTAAATATTTTAGTGGATCCCAATACTTAGTAACTGTAACAACAATGTCCTGACTGGGGCAAATGACTAAAAAGACATGTGAATACATAGTTTCAGTTTCTGCATTCAGTAGCTGGTTGCATTGGACTCACCTTCAAGGTGAAGAGTTAAAAGCCCCTGTTAAAACCAGTTCCTATTTCTGTTCTTACAGGTGAGTGAATGTTTCCCCACTGTGTGACCCAAATAGAGGTGGCAATAATTTAGCCTAAAGACTCCCCTATGACTCTTAACTGTATGTGCGACTTCTGGCTTCAAATTGCCTTAATCTTGCCGGTGCACACCTTTAATCCCAGCACTGGGGGAGGCCGAGGCAGGCAGATCTCTGTGAGTTCGAGGCCAGCCTGGTCTACAAAGTGAGTTCCAGGACAGCCTCCAAAGCCACAGAGAAACCCTGTCTCAAAAAACCAAAAAAAAAAAAAAATAATAATAATAATAATAATAATTGCCTTAATCTTATTTGACTCTTTTTAAAATCTGGTGCTAAAAGTTAAACCCATGCATACTCGGCAAGTGCTATACCGCCAAGCAGCACTCCAGCCCCACTCTCTCATGTGTAACTTTTTAATGAGAAAATTAAATTCAGAATATGTAGGCATTTCGGGAAAGTCAGATGGGACAGGTATTCTGGCACTCGGGAGTCACAGAATACTGAGTGTTACACAGCTCAAAAGGGAAGGTATCCTGGAGCTCGGGAGCCAAGGACTACCAAAGATCACACTAAGCATAACAGTCCTACTTCAGGGAAAGGCTTCCCTAGTGTATCAGCTTTGCTCCAGCAGGAGAGGGTCTTCGAGCTGGGGATGTTTGTCCAGTGTAGCAGTTTTGCTCAGGCAGGAGAAGGTTTCCCCAGGCAAAGTTGATACAGTTTAGCGTTCGCAGGAGAGTCTGCCAGGGGAAGGTTTCGCTCTGCTCTGCCCAGCCCAGGGTCTTCTCTGCTCTGCAGAGAAGATTTTCACCCAAAGCTCATCAAAGGGGTTTATTGGGAGGGAAGAATCCAGGAGAGTGGCTGCCCTCTGCCAGAGTAGCAGAGGACAGCCGGGTAGCACGAACAGACACAGGCTTTATATAGGGCTTCCAGGGTGGGGATTGATCAGATTTTAATCTCCTGTTCAGGGATTGGTTAGTTTCCTGCACAGGGTTAGGGTCAGATTTGGCTCTGGTTTCAGGGCCAAAGTGTGTTTCTTTCTCTGGTCTTTTAGCCTTTTGGCTCCAATTTTAGGGCCAGGGTGTATTTCTTTCACTGACTCTGATTCCAGGGACAAAGTGTGTTTCTTTGGCACTGGTTTCAGGGTCAGGGTACATTTCTTTGGTTCTGGTTGCAGGGCCAAAGTGTGTTTCTTTGGCTCCCTGCTCAGTATGTTTCTTTGGCTGGTCCCTTTTCCCTACAGAATATACTTACACTTGCAAAGTATTGCTGCTATCAAATTATCTGTTAAGAGTTTTGTAGAAGAATTTGTGTAAATATATTTGGAAACAGTGGTCTAGAAGAAGTACATAAATTGGATTTCCCCTTGGCAGAAATTGTCTGAGCTGATCTTTAAAAAATATGGGGAACCATCGAATACAAGAGTGTGCTTCTTGACACATAGATGAAGACTTAGATCTAAAATCATTCAGATGATTTTAACACTTCTATTTTAATGTGTTAGAGAAAGAATTTCTCATTTGGATTCAGGATAAGAAAGTAAAAATAATCTCACTTAGCATGAAAATAGTCCAGTAAAGGTATTTTTTTATTTTTATTTTTTGGAAAGTAGAGGAAGCTTTGTGGATTTTGGCTCAGTGTAAAGGAACTTTGAGATAGTAAGAAATGCTTCACAGTGAAGTCCAGTGGGATTTGTTTCAGTGAATTCTGGTGTGCTAGACAGCTTGCCAGCATCTTCCTGTCCTTTTTGTCCCTGAGTCAGTACACAGGCTCTTGCTCAGTCTTAGCCTTGGCTGTTGTAGGTGTCTTAGTAAGACCTGAGAGCCTCAGCTATTGCTCCATTAATTTCTTAAAGTTTCATTGAGTTTCTTTGTGTGGTTTTTAACCTAATATGGGGAAAATACTTTCAGATAGACTAGAAGAAGCTTTGGATCCGGATGAAGAGCATCGAATCCGAGTGAGGAGACAGGAGCAAGCTGTGCGCTGTGCTCGAACGCTCTACGGTCTTCAGCAGCAGGTGTGGAAAAGCCAGGGGAGGTGTAGTGGGTGGCCAGCATGTGGCTTTCTTAGGGACTTACAATTTTCCTTTTGTCACAGAAAGATGAATGCAAAGGGCCCTCCATAAATTCTAATGAATTTTCAGGCTTAATTCCCTGAACTTAGGGGCAAGTAATTTGTGTGTATGTGAGAGAGAGAGAGAGAGAGAGAGAGAGAGAGAGAGAGAGAGAGAGAGAGAGAGAGAGAGAGAGAGAGAGAGAGGAGAGAGGGAGGGAGGGAGAGGGAGAGAGAGAGAGGAGAGAGAGAGAGGTGCATATGATCAGGGTCCTTAAACAGTTGTTTTTGACTTTGGGGGCATAGGCTACTGAATCTACTAAAAGCCATTCCTCCTACTGAAAAAGTGCTTGTACATATGAGCCTGAGTCTTAAAGGGACTTTCCCATCTGTCTTAGAGAATAACATGGTTATTCTTTATTTCATGGTAGAATGAAATATTTAATGATTGGTAAACAGGCATTTGCATTGAATATTTTTGTGAGTGAGTCTGTGATATTTCTTTAAAGTTTTAATTTTAATCCCCCACCTCCAGGCAGGATTTCTCTGTGTAGCTCTGGCTGTCCTGGAACTTGCTCTGTAGACCAGGCTGGCCTAGAACTCACAGAGATCTGCCTGCCTCTGCCTCCCAATTGCTAGAATTAAAGGCATGTGCTACCACCACCTGGCAGCTCTTTATTTATTAATAAACCTTTAAATTTTTCTGATTATTGAAGTTACAGGTTGAACCAAAAGCTATCCTTTTTTTGTTTGTTTAGAGGTAAATGCCATAGCTAAATTTTTTATTAATTTATTTTTTATATTCCATTTTGTTTTTATTAATTTATTTTTTACATTCCAAAATTTTCTTATATATTCTTTTTGAGTCTTGTATTGGTTCTCATGCTACACCATTGTTGCCAGAGAGATTGTTCTAGGCAAGTGCTATGCCATGGGCTATATATATTCCTAGCTGAGATCGTTCTGAAACATGAATCTAGATGTCAGATTTTTACTTAAAAGACTTCAGTAGTGCTTGGTAATTCCCTCCCACACTCCCACTCCCAGTGTATGTGTATGTATATGGTGCATGTGAAAGAGTTTTTCTGTGTAACCCAGGCTGACTTAGAACTCATAACCACCTGTTTCTGCCTCCCTGGTGCTGAGATCAAAGATATGTGCCACTCACACAGCAGAAAGCAAAACTCTTTAGTATGGCACTTAAGACTTAGTGAGTTGGCCCTTCTGTTACTCATATTCAGTTCTTACACTGGGGACCTGAGGATAGCTCTATTCACCATTTTGAACTGGAAACCAGTCAGTGTTTTGGGAGTGTGGGCAATGAGTTAATAAGGGTTATATTTGGACAAAACAAGGTCTTTTTTTTTTTCTATAAGAAAGATCAATGGACAGGTATAAAATTTTCATTTCCACCTTTTCATAAAACAGGTAAAAGAAATCCAGGAAGAATTGGATAAACTGAGTCCACATAAAATTAAACATACTAAGAAGGTACGTTATAATTCTGATGAGTAATTAGTAATAGAGTGCATTTTGCTGTTTTTTTATCATAGTTTATGTAAACCTGTTGGGGGCTAAACTGCTAGTGTTCTAAATGTGGAGTTGCTTTCCAAGAAAAGGATCTGAAACAGGTCACTGCATGGTCGCTCCTGCTATAGAGACAGGTCACTGCATGGTCACTCCTGCTATAGAGACAGGTCACTGCATGGTCACTCCTGCTATAGAGACAGGTCACTGCATGGTCACTCCTGCTATAGAGACAGTCACTGCATGGTCACTCCTGCTATAGAGACGGGTCACTGCATGGTCACTCCTGGTATAGAGACAGGTCACTGCATGGTCACTCCTGCTATAGAGACAGGTCACTGCATGGTCACTCCTGCTATAGAGACAGGTCACTGCATGGTCACTCCTGCTATAGAGACAGGTCACTGCATGGTCACTCCTGCTATAGAGACAGGTCACTGCATGGTCACTCCTGCTATAGAGACAGGTCACTGCATGGTCACTCCTGCTATAGAGACAGGTCACTGCATGGTCACTCTTGGTATAGAGACAGGTCACTGCATGGTCACTCCAGCTATAGAGACAGTCACTGCATGGTCACTCCTGCTATAGAGACGGGTCACTGCATGGTCACTCCTGGTATAGAGACAGGTCACTGCATGGTCACTCCTGCTATAGAGACGGGTCACTGCATGGTCACTCCTGCTATAGAGACGGGTCACTGCATGGTCACTCTTGGTATAGAGACAGGTCACTGCATGGTCACTCCTGCTATAGAGACGGGTCACTGCATGGTCACTCCTGGTATAGAGACAGGTCACTGCATGGTCACTCCTGCTATAGAGACAGGTCACTGCATGGTCACTCCTGCTATAGAGACGGGTCACTGCATGGTCACTCTTGGTATAGAGACAGGTCACTGCATGGTCACTCCTGCTATAGAGACGGGTCACTGCATGGTCACTCTTGGTATAGAGACGGGTCACTGCATGGTCACTCCTGCTATAGAGACGGGTCACTGCATGGTCACTCCTGCTATAGAGACGGGTCACTGCATGGTCACTCCTGCTATAGAGACAGGTCACTGCATGGTCACTCCTGCTATAGAGACAGGTCACTGCATGGTCACTCCTGCTATAGAGACAGGTCACTGCATGGTCACTCTTGGTATAGAGACAGGTCACTGCATGGTCACTCCTGCTATAGAGACGGGTCACTGCATGGTCACTCCTGCTATAGAGACAGGTCACTGCATGGTCACTCCTGCTATAGAGACAGTCACTGCATGGTCACTCCTGCTATAGAGACAGGTCACTGCATGGTCACTCCTGGTATAGAGACGGGTCACTGCATGGTCACTCCTGCTATAGAGACAGGTCACTGCATGGTCACTCCTGCTATAGAGACGGGTCACTGCATGGTCACTCCTGCTATAGAGACGGGTCACTGCATGGTCACTCCTGGTATAGAGACGGGTCACTGCATGGTCACTCCTGGTATAGAGACAGGTCACTGCATGGTCACTCCTGGTATAGAGACAGGTCACTGCATGGTCACTCCTGGTATAGAGACAGGTCACTGCATGGTCACTCCTGCTATAGAGACAGGTCACTGCATGGTCACTCCTGCTATAGAGACAGGTCACTGCATGGTCACTCCTGGTATAGAGACAGGTCACTGCATGGTCACTCCTGCTATAGAGACGGGTCACTGCATGGTCACTCTTGGTATAGAGACAGGTCACTGCATGGTCACTCCTGCTATAGAGATGGGTCACTGCATGGTCACTCCTGCTATAGAGACGGGTCACTGCATGGTCACTCCTGCTATAGAGACAGGTCACTGCATGGTCACTCCTGCTATAGAGACGGGTCACTGCATGGTCACTCCTGCTATAGAGACGGGTCACTGCATGGTCACTCTTGGTATAGAGACAGGTCACTGCATGGTCACTCCTGCTATAGAGACGGGTCACTGCATGGTCACTCCTGCTATAGAGACGGGTCACTGCATGGTCACTCCTGGTATAGAGACAGGTCACTGCATGGTCACTCCTGCTATAGAGATGGGTCACTGCATGGTCACTCCTGCTATAGAGACGGGTCACTGCATGGTCACTCTTGGTATAGAGACAGGTCACTGCATGGTCACTCCTGCTATAGAGACGGGTCACTGCATGGTCACTCCTGCTATAGAGACGGGTCACTGCATGGTCACTCCTGCTATAGAGACAGGTCACTGCATGGTCACTCCTGCTATAGAGACAGGTCACTGCATGGTCACTCCTGCTATAGAGACTGAAATGAAAGTATCTGCACAGAACACCCAAGACCAAGTTCTTAGCACAAAGGAAATTTATTTGCCCCAGAGGAACCAAATAAGGAAGGGAATAAGAGACAAAGACGGGGGCTAGAGGACAAGGAAGAAGGGGGAGGGAACAAAGGAGATGGGGCAGGGGTGTTTGTCCCAGAAGACAAAGGACTGCCTCTGTATAGAGAGGAGACAGACATGGCCCATAGACAAATGGCAGTTTATAAAAGTAAAATGGGAAACCCTGTGTTAGGATGAGGTGTTTAATTTTAATGGGACATGTTAATTAGGTGAGCCAAAGGAGACTTTTGATTGCTGGACTTCAATACTTTGATAGCTGGACCTCGATAGTCAGTCTCAGGAGGAGGATGTGGCCAAATAATGGAATAGACCTTGGTGGTTAGCTTTAGGAATGTGATCTAATAGTTTTTTAGCAAGGCAGAGGGAATGGGGGAGAAGGGCTAGGTCTGCCAGAGCCATGCTCACCATGCTGGAACTGGCCAGAGTCCTTCACAGACAGCAGGAAAGAAAAGAACCTGTTTTTAGAGAGCTTGGGGTTTTTAAATTCTCTTCATGCTGGGAAAGGTTTTACAACAGGGAACACTTTGTATAGTGGATAGACTCCAGATGTTTTTTTTTTCTTTTTCATTTTTACATCCCGACCACAGCTTCCCCTCCCTCTTCTCCTCCAAGCCTCCCCCAACCTTTCCTTTGCCTCCCCATTCATTACTCCTCCTCCTCCATTTCTATTTAGAAAAGGGCAGACCTGTGGATATCAACAAAACATGGCATATCAAGTTTGTAGTAAGACTAAGAATCTCTCCTTGTATTAAGACTGAGTAAGGCTACCCAGTAGGAAGAGGAGAGTCCCAAAAGCCAGCAAAAGAGTCAAAGACAGCCGTTGCTCCCACTGTTATGAGTCCTATAAGAAGACCAAGCTACACAACTGTAACATATTTGCTGCTGCCTAGGTCAGTCCCATGCAGATTCTCTGGTTGTTGGTTCAGTCTCTGTGAGCTCTTAGGAGCCCAGACTAGTAGATTCTGTGGGTTGTCTTGTGATGTTCTTGACCCCTCTGGTTCCTGCAACCCTTCCTCCCTCTCTTCAACAAGATTCCCTGAGCTCAGCCTAACGTTTGGCTGTGGTTCTCTGCATCTGTTCCCATCAGTTGCTGGATGAAGCCTCTTTGATGATAATTGGGCTCGGCACCCATGAGTATAGTAGAATATCATTAGGCATCATTACATTGACATTTTTTTCTCCAGTTGTGTTTGGTTCTGTCCTAGGTCTCTAGGCCATCCAGCTTCTTGGTCCTGGTGCTTCAAGTAGTGTCAGGGGTGGGCTCACTCTTGTGACATGGGTCTGAGGCTGGACCAGTTATTGGTTGGCCACTCCCATAATCTCTGTACCACCCTTACCCCAGCACTTCTCATTGGCAGGATAGACAGTAAGTTGAAAGTTATGTGGCTGGGTCAGTGTCCCAATCCCTCCACTGGAAGTCTTGCCTGGTCACAGGAGATGGAAGTTTAGGCTACTATCCCTTATTGCTAGGACTCTAGGTATTTTTAAAGGTTGCTGTGGTGTTAGGAAGTCGGAACCTGAAGTAACCCCTTACTTCTTGTTTGTTGCCAGTCGTGGGCAATGTCTAGGCTGGCAGCTGCTCATCGAGGAGCCATCCGGGCCTTACAGATGTTTGTCACTCAGTTTACTGATCGAGGGGAGCACCCAGTTCCTGCTCAGTGTAAAGAACTGGGCAACCTTATTCGTCAGCTTTCACTGTGTTCTGCCAAGCTGGATACTGATCCTTCTGTGCCAGATGTGGTCATAGACATCTTGCAGAAAATTGAGGTATGAAATGGACTCCAGTTTTTGTTAAAGGGTGTTGTTTCAAGGCAGGGAAATAATGCTGACTCTAGTTCCAGACAGTGAGAATACAAGACAAAGCTTCTGCCTGGTAACTTAGTGCTTTTCAGAGGACATAAGTTTGCATTTTTATTGCGTTTACACTCTGGTCTTTATTGCATTTCTCTTCTTTGAAAGAAGAAATGATATAATACATCAAATAACACATACTGTGGCACACATGCCCACACGTCATCTATATACAGAGTAATAAAAGAATAAAAGAAAGGGAAAGGAAAATGGCAAGGAATTCTCAGATTAGCATTTAATTATCAGTATTTGATCTAGATAGGTTCTAGAAAAGAAATGCTTAGGATCCATGCAAGTAAGAGCCTCAGATTTTAGGATGACTGGGAACATCTGGCATTCCACAAGTGGCACGTGGTAATAAGGAATGGGCAGTGTTTTTATTGGCAACAATGACAGCATTAGCAATGAGCTCTGAGTTTATAGTTTCATAGGTTTGTAGAGTCCTGCCACACAATGTAGCCTTTGATTCTTGCTGCAATACCCTGACTTGCAAATGTATTTTTAGTACTAATTTTTATTATTGCTGGTTTTTGGGGTTTTGTTTTGTTTTTTTTAAAGATTTATTTGTTTTCTGTTTATGAGTGCTCCATCTGCATGTACAACTTTGTCAGAAGAGGGCATCAGATCCCACTATAGAAGGTTGTGAGCCATCATGTGGTTGCTAAGAGTAGAACTCAGGTCCTCTGGAAGAGCAGCCGTGCTCTTAACTGCTGAGTCATCTCTTCAGCCCCTATTGTTGCTATTTTTAAAGCAAAGGTCAGAGTGTTGTCTTGAAGGCTGGAACTAATAAGCCACCTATACCAGTGTTACTTCTGTCATGCATTTTCACTAAAAAATAGGAAAAGATAATCTTATATTAACAGGCTGTTGGCCCTCATGGAAGAGTGGCATAGTAGAGAGAATTCTGTCTACCACTAACTGGCTCTAGTGGTCATTAAATCATGCTTTGCTATTACAGTCATATTTAGCAAATGTCTGTAATTAACTTTGGTTCTATCTGTGTAGACATAGCTCAGTGTCAGGAGTGTGAATGTCAAGGGTAAATCTCAGAACTGTTGACAGCATATCACATACATCATGTCATTCTCGCTCTTTCAGCTTACCTATTTGAAACATTACTAAACAAAATAATTTTGTTTAGAGGACCTATCTTACAAACCCTAGAAATGATCTCAAGAGGTTACCCCATATCCTGAGCAAGAGCACTTTGAACAGTGTGTCTTAAGCATATGTAATCTCCCCTAGTTTTAAAAATACTCAGTAATGTAAGAAATTAAGTTCTTGTTGATTCTTTGCCTGACTTACTATCTTGTAAAAATAGTACAAAATAGCCTTCCTGACGGTCTTCAGTTGTCTTTAATTTGTACTGACCAGTACTGTCCGGTGATGAGTGAGTGGGTGTGCCGTAGAGGATGGGGACACACACCTCCTGCCATTACTGCCATAGACAAATAGCTACTGGACCCACTGTTAGCTTATGGATATGCATGTTCAGTATAATGTGTTTGCCCACATAAAATACTACTTGAGTTTATGGGATTTTGTTGGAAATGAACACCCTGTTAAAGAGCATATAGCTATGTTCTGGAAACTGGTTAGTTTCCCAAGTGATGATTCTTAATCTTAAGGTTAGGGCATCTCTTTAAAATGATCACACTCAAACATCTTTGCTGTTGATTTTAATGAACTGAGTAAAAGAACTTTGTAAATGTTATTTTTATAAATTAATCTCATGTTGTAAATAATACTGATTTTAAATTAAATTAAACGAAACATCTTGTTAACCACTAGATTACCATTTAATGACATGTCTCTTTGAAAGGTGTTATTTTTCAGTGTTGTGACTAAAGTCATACTCTTGTGAGATAAACTAAGAGAATAATGACCGTTTTCATGACAGGCTTTGGAGTCTCTCCTGGAAAAGAAACTGTCACCTAAAAAGGTAAAGAAATGTATCACAGAAATTCAGAGCAGATTTCCTATTGGCAGCCAAAAAATCTTAGAGAAATGGCCAACTGTACTGCCAAAGAATGAGAGGAGACCCTTGGTCACAAAGGAGACATTTCCACAGGAAGCTAGTCGACCTTCTGTGGCAAAGAGACTTCTTGCTGGTATGTGTCTCAAAATGTTACTGTGTGATCTTTTACTCTGTCAAAGAGGCTGCAACAGTTAGTGAGGTGGTGGTAGGTGGTGGTGATGGGGGGGGGTTGTTGAGGTGTTAGGACTGTGGCCCTGTCTATGAGAGCTGCCTTGCAGCTGGGATCGGAAGTAGCCACCAGCATGTGTCCTAGGACTAGAGAGTGGACTATGCTTCTCCAGAAGATGGTGAACAAGTCAAATTCCCTTTGGTTGGCATAGTGCTAAGCTGATTGTATTGTACTGATGCGTGTTGTGCATTTCCGGACCCTCATCCTAGGGAGCAGGGGTGTTAGGTTGTGTGGTATGCACATTTGTGAAGATCTGCCAGTTTACCCTGTAAAGGTGGCTGTGTGATCATGTTTTGATCAGCAGTAGTTTCTACAATAAAATCTGAATGTTTCCAGCCTGAGGGGTGGCGGTGGCATCTTACTGTTGCACGGTGTAGCTGTGTTCTCTTGAGGACTGTTCATGGCTCCTTCCCCATGCTTATTGCTTCTGTGCTGATTTTCCCTTTGTATTCTCTACCCTCTTACTGGGTTTTACTTCTTTTACTTATGAGTATAAAAGTTCTGTGGATAGTGTGTAGCTCTTAATCGTCTTTTCTTTTCCTTCCTTCCTCCTTCCTTTCTCCTTCCTTCCTTCCTCCCTTCCTTCCTTTTCTTTCTTTCTTTTTTCTTTTTGAGACAGGGTTTCTCTGTAGCTTTGGAGTCTGTCCTGGAACTCACTCTGTAGACCAGGCTGGTCTCGAACTCACAGAGATCTGCCTGCCTCTGCCTCCCAAATGCTGAGATTAAAGGCGAGTGCCACCACTGCCTGACTTAAACTTGTTTTGGTTTATTATAAATATTTTCTCCTACTTAGTCACTTCTCTTTGGAATTTGTTTATAGTTTTTTAAAATCTGATATAGAAACTTAATTTTGTAGGCAAAACTGTCAATCTTACTCATATTTTCATACTTGACAATTGATTTTTTTTCTTTGTTACCTTTCAAAACTTTGCTGGTCGTTGCTCACTCTGAGAAACTGAGAATGAGCTTATTGTGTGTGGGAGTGTTGCTGGCAGCCTGGGTCAGCTTGTGGGGAAGAGGGGACTGTGCATTGTGAGCGCTCACTGCGGCCCCTTTTCTAGACTCCAGTCCAGTCGAGAGGCTCCCCCATAGGCGCTTACAAATCCCTTGCTACATGTATTTCTAGTTTTCATGCTGTTGTGAATGATATTTTTGTTAATTATGAAAAGTGGCTGTCACTACTTAAAGGGAAGCTGTTGGCTTTGTGCATTGGCCTCATATTTGGCAGTGCCTTGAAGTCTTTCGTTATGACCCTGTGTTTTGTTGGGCCTACACAGATGAAGATTTCTGAAACCGGAGAGCTTGTCTTTTTGTAGTGCTAGAGATCCAGCCATTGCACATCCAGGCAAACAACACCACTGAGCTACACAGCCAGCAGAAGGGCATCCCCCAGGCCCTGAGGTAGAGCCATCCTGCCCATCTTGCTTGACAGCCCAGCAAGCCTTATAACTGAGGCAGACCTGTAACTTTGCAAACTTTGTGTCTTAGGCCTCTTGGTGCTGGGATTACAGGTATGAGTCACAATATCCTGCTAAGGGATGTGTCTGGTAATTAATTATAACATTTAAATTTTTCAACATGTAAAATTCCTAATGACTCATAGATGTGTGTTATAAACTAATGCTTTAGATTTGATAAAATAAGGGTTTTGTTGCTTTTTTTGTCACTTTCCAGATAGATGAGATAACCTATAAACATCTATGGGTAAAATTGATAAACTAATTTTCCTTTCAAAATGCTCTATTTTATTTATAATTATAATTAGAGAGTAGGGAGGGGCGATAGATATATGTGTGGAAGTCAGAGGTCACTTTGATGGATCTCTTCATCCACCATGGGTTCCAGAGATTGAATTCAGTTTTTCAGTGAACAGTAATCCCTTTTTATCCTCTGAACCATCTTACTGGCTCTGGTCTTCATTTTTTAAATTGAAGTATAAATATAGATAGAGAAGTGTACAAAGTGTTAACTCGCCACTGACCTAATGCTGGGAAAGAGATCTAATGCATTTTATGAACTATCTGCACTAAGACCAGAGTGACTGCTCCTCAGAAATGCCCTTTGCCCTCCTCCTTCTCACCTGACTCCTGTGTGTTTCTACTTCTTTAAAAGATTTTATTTTTGTTTTTAATTGTCTATTGCAGTGCCCATAGAGGGTAGAAGTGGACAGTGGATCCCCTGGAGCTGGAGTTAGAGACAGTGTGAATGGCCCAGCATTCGTGCTGGGTGAGCGTGTGCTCTTAACTTCTGAGTTGTCTCCAGCACAGAAGTTCATCCCCCTCCCCCCCAGACAGAGTTTCACTTGTCTTGAACTCACAGAGATCAGCCTGCCTCTGTCTCCTGAGTGTTGGGATTAAAGGCAAAGGTCACCACTCCAGGCTATTGTTGGTTTTTTAAACACTGTTACAGATCTCTATCTTTAACCTTAGATTTACTGAGTAATGACATGTTGAATTTCCTTTGACCTTATTTTGTGTTTTTCATTTACCAAAGTTTGGGTTTTTTTCCCCCTCGTTGTAATTTACTATGTCTACATTTTCTTCTCTTGAGATTAGAAACTCGTATGAGTGTCTCATCTCTTTTGGTGTGTTTGTTGATCTGCTGCTCTTCTGTGGACTCTGAGCAGCTTAGTGTTCCTCCTATATCCTCAGTAGAATGCTAAGTGATGACAGGAGGAGCGGTTAGTTCAGAGTGTGCGTGGAGGGGGTTGTGTAGCTCAGCTCAGTTCTGACAGGTGGAGTAGAGTCCAGGGCCCACAGAGGGAAGGCTCAGCTCCAGAAGACTGCCCTACCTGAGATACCAGTTGTAGGTCTTGGGTTGTAACCTGCAACTCCAAAATCTAGGCTTGCTGGGATTGCTCACCAAACTCATATTTTACACCAGGTACAGGTGAATAGCCAGATGGGAGATACCTAAGGCCAGGAATGTGGGAAGGGGAACACCACCTCCAGGAAACCATATGCACATAGCAACCCAAAAGCTCTCTGAAGCCTGTAGTGTAAGAGATTATCATGGAGCTTTCATCACATAGGCATGCTTGATTGTAACTCAAGCCCTGCCTGCCTGTATTCTACCCTTCCTTAACTGGGTGGAGGGGAGATAGAATAAATAAAACTTGCCCTGGAGGCAAAGTAGGAGCCTTGACTCCACACTCACTCTCCTTGTGGCCTTGAGCAAATGCTTCATTTATTTCGGCACCTGAAGGATCTTAGGAAACCTGTTCTGCCTGCTCTGGAAGGTAGCATGGTGGAACTCGGATGTGAATTCTGCTAAAAACAAAAAAGTGTTGTAGCAAACGTGAGGCACACTACACTATCACCTTTACTGTGCAGTGAAGCTTGACTATAGGTAGCTCATGGAGAGCAATGTGGTAATCTTTAGTGTTATTTTTCTTGTTCTTATGATAATTTCAGAAGGTCATGTTTCTTTTTTTGTTTTGGATACGACTCTACCTCATCCCAATTCTTCATTCTAATTTCCTGGAGTTCCTCCTCCCTAACCAATACCTCCCAAATGTCACAGGGAGCCCCAAGTGGGGGAAACTGTCTCTGTGTCCTTTGGGATTTACGATTGAGCCTGATTGGATCAACTGCCTTGTGATTTAAGTAATTGTTGGCCAGCATGGCTGGTTCTTAAGAGGCTCTGACTCCTGACTGCATTAGGTACTGTGCGAAGCTCTAAGGAGCGGGAGACTAGTGGCTGCCACTCTGATGCTAGCAGTGTCTTCAGATGCGGCTCCCTGTGAATTTGCACTGTATTTGCCATCTGATTGATGCCATTCATAGCTGAAAAGGTGTCAGGACCTAGCAGCCAGCGTTGCTTCAATAGATGTAATCTTGGGAGTTCCTACCCTGCAGACTGAGGCGTCAGTCCTGGCACTCCCCTGGTCTGGTCTGTCTTCCTTGCTGTGTAACTTACAGAGTGCTGTGGATACCCGAGGAAAGCAGTGTGGGGAACCCAGTTCCTGACTGACCGCTGCTAAGGAAGAATCTGAATAAAGCTTTCATTTTGCTCTTAAATATTCTAAACAGAGAGAAAGAAAATCATAAATACCATGGATCTACTATGCAATTTTAAACATTTTAGTCTGGAATTTTTTCAAAAATTGTGACAAGTACTGTTAAAGTCCCTTGAATATTTACCCCCATTCTATTTTCTGCCCTCCCTTTCTAGAGGTTACCATTATGAGCCTGTTCTGTTTTTATGTCTGAGCGTCTCATTATTATGAGCATAATATATTGCTTCATACATGTGATCACATACAAGAATATACCATCCTGTAGTGTGCTTCCTTCTTATTTAAATTAGTAGACTTTTCATATGAATAGGTGAAATCTATTTTTTCTGAGTGATAGGGTCTAAACCCAGGGCAGAAAAGCTGCATCCCCAGCTCAGAGGATTCTAACTTTCTTAACTTTTGTGTCTCATTTGCATGAATAAACCATAGATAAATTTTCATCTCTTCATCCTTATTAACGAGCACTTGGGTTGTTCCCAGTTTCTGTCAAGTGAGCCTCTCTTCCACTTCCTGAGTGCTGCAAGTATACACAGATGTCACCGCACCGCTCTGCTGGCTGTTTCTGCTTTTGTAAACAGTGACAGTGACAGGGTGACGTAGAAGCCTGTGCCTCTTCTCTTTGTGTTTGCATGTGCCAGTTCCCTGGGCCGAGTATACCCGTCATGCAGCTGCTGCCCTGCACATCTTCATCCTTACTAGGCATTGATCCATCGTCGAGCCACTCCAGAGGAGTTAACCAGTTCACTCCCGTGCTAGTGGTTTCTGGGTTTCCTCACTCGTCATTTGTGTTTGCTGCCATTCTTCACATTTTCCCAATCTAATGGCTGTGAATGCTAGCTTATGGCTTGATTTTCCTGATTACTGAACGAAGTTTGTCATCTTGTCCTATTTTTATTGGCCACTTGTTTTTCTGCATAAATTATAGTTTCTGTACTTTTCAACATTTCTCTGTTGAGCTGTTTATTTCTTTTATATATTTGTAAAAGTTCTTTATAGCATTTGAGTATTGATCCCATGTTAATTACATGTATTTCAGGGATCTCCTTCCAGATTTGATTGATTTGTTGTGGTGACTTTTGATCAAAAACTGTAGTTCAGTGTAAATAAACCCTAATAAGTTGATATCATATTGAGTTTAAGAAAGTCTTTTCTGTCCTGATGATATGATGATATTCTCCTATTTTTTTTTCTTTGCTTAAAGCTCTAAAGTTTTCTTTTTTAGGACAGTGGTTCTCAACCTTCCTAATGCTGCAACCCTTTAATACAGTTCCTCTTGTTTGTTGCCACTTCATATCTGTAAATTTTCTACTGTAGCTGTAAATATCTGATATGCAACCCCCAAAGGGATCACGACCCACAGGTTGAGAACCAATGTTTTAGGACTTTATGCTTTTGTGAGTTAAGTGCTTTTTATTGTGGGGCATGGATTCCACTCTGATACTTGATATGTGGTCAGTAGCAATCTTCAGTCATCTCTGCTGATCTGTGGCTCCCATCCTCCTGTGCCATTGTTCCCGTGTCCCCTCCACACAGCCTTGACCACTTCAGCTCTTGCTCAGATTCCCATCTCTGGTCAAGAAAGACTCCTGCCTCCACTTCACTCTCCATTTTGTTGTTATTGTTTTAGATTTGTTGGGCTAATTCTTAGACTTTTATACTTCATATGAATTTTTAAAATTAGATTTGTTATTTTATGTGTGAGTGTTTTGCCTGCAAGTATGTGTGTGTACCATGTGCATGCCTGGTAGCCTCAAAGATCAGAAGAGGGCATTGGATTACCTGAAACTGGAGTTACAGATTATTATGAATCATTTTTTTGTGGGTCCTGGGGACCTAACTTGGGTCTTCTAAAATGTTCTTAAATGCTAAGCCAACCTCCAGCCCCTTCATTTGAATTTTAGGATCAATATGTTTGGGTTTTGTCTGTTTGTCTGTTTTGTTTTGCTGGTATTCTTACTGACCTGGGACTTGCTATGTTGTCCAGACTCACCTCAAACTCATAGAAGTCTGCCTGCCTTTGCCTCCTGAATGCTGGGAATAAAACCATGTGTCATCACACCCAGCCTGATCAATCTGTTCACACACACACACACACACACACACACACACACACACAAACACACTAATTTTAACTTGATATAGATTTGAAATTATAGATCACTTGATGGAGAATTGACATCTTTAAAGTGTTTAGTTTGTTTGTAAATGAAAACTTGATGCAGATTTTCATTATGTTATTTCAATGGCCAGGTACATAGTCCCAGCACTGCAGAAATAAAATTAAAACTTTGAAATGTTTTCTGTGAAATTCCTGTGAGTTTTTCATTAGATTTCCTCCTCATATTCTTAGAATTTTTATGTTTGTTGTTTGTGGTTCCCGGACTGGAGTCCAGGGCCTCACTCACACTGACACTCTACCACCAAAGTATCACCCAGGCCTGCCTACAGCTCCTGTTGGCCATGCTAATGGGATATGTTTCCTATTATATTTCCTAAGTAGTTATTTTGTGACTTTTGTGTGTTGCTTTTACATGTGGAAACTTGACTGAACAGTCTTATTAGAGTTTGTCCGATTTTCTTGAATTGTCTATGTAGGCCTTTATCTCATTTTTAAAGAAGGGTTTATTTCCTTTTTTATTGTCAATTAGATGTCAGGTGTACAGAATACAGTTCATACTATATTCTGTATAAATTAGGGATTCAAAGATGTTGAGTAGAGAAAAAATATTCATAAGTGTTTTCATTTTAAAAAGTTTTTAATCTGAGGCTAGAGAGATGGCTTAGTGGTTAAGAGCACTAGCCGCTCTTACAGAGGATATGGGTTTGGTTCCCTGGACCCACATGGTAGCTCACAGCTATTTATAACTCCAGTTCCAGGAGATCTGAGGGTACCAGGCATACATATGGTGCACAGACATATATGGAAGTAATGCACTCATCCACATAAAAGAAATCAATCCACAAAAGTAAAATAAAATGTTTTATCTTTTATTTTTATGTGGATAAGTATTTTGCCTGCATGTCCATTTGCACACCCTTCCATGCAGTCCTCGTGAAGTTTAGAAGGTGGACGATTGTGAGTCACTGTGTGGGTACTAGAAACTGAACCATCTCTGGCTCCAGTATTTACATTTTAGAAATACAATGTCTTAGTTAAGATTACTGTTGCTATGATGAAACACCAAGACCATAAGCAAATTGGGAAGAAAAGGGTTTATTTTGCTCACAGTTCCATATAGCAGCAGTTCATCATCAAAAGCAGTGAGGACAGGAACCTGGAGGCAGGAGCTGATGCAGAGGCCAGGGAGGGGTGCCACTTACTGGTTTGCTCAGCCTGCTTTTTTTTTTTCCTTGTAAGTTTATTTTTTATGTACACAGTGTTTTGCCTGCTTGTATGCTTGTACACCAGAAGGGGGCACCAGATCACAGATGGTTGTGAGCCACCATGTTGGTTGCTGGGAGTTGAACTCAGAATCTCTGGAGGAGAAGCCAGGGCTCTTATCCTCTGAGCCATCTCTCCAGCCCCCTCAGCCTGCTTTCTTATAGAACACGGTGGGCTGCACCTTCCCCCATCAATCACTAATTAAGAAAATACCCTACAGCTGGACCTTATGGATATATTTTCTTTCAATTGTGGTTCCCTCCTTTCAAATGACTTTAGTTAGTGTCAAGTTAAATAAATCTAACCAGCACAGACAATTTGGCAACCCAGTGGAAATGTGACTACACTCAGCAGGGGGCCTGTTTGGGGCATATCTAATAATCAAGGGACACTTGAGAGGCAAACCTGGGTAGGAGCAAGATGTATTGCAGAATTAGGACCATAGACAAGAACTGGAAAATCAGTAAATGTGGATCCTGCTTCGGGCCATTGGTAATTACAGCTGTGGTGGTACTGGTAAGGGGCGAGAGAGTCTGGCAACAGAGCTCCATGCTTTTCACAGAGCCAGGCTGGAGGTTATGCTATTCAGTCATTCCACCTGTGTGGCTAAGTAGACTTTCTCCTCTGAAATCTCTGTGCAGATGACTGTCAGCCTGATGTGGAGCTTCCAGTGACTCAAAGGCTGGAGAGTGAGCTTGGTGTGGTAGATGAGGATACTCTTCCAGAAGCCCCTTTTACATTGGGCCATGGTAAAGATGTCAAGGATGAAGCACTAACCCCAGCAAAAACACGAGCAGTAAGAAAGAAGACTGCAATGGAGCACATGCCATTTAGGAAGAAAGATACTCTGGAGTCGGCCAGACTGCAGCAGGTATGATCTTTCCTTTCTTGCGACCCATGTATATTCATTTGATGTTGTCCATGGCCATACAGGCTACTAAAGGGTAAGACCAGCTTCTTAGTTGAATTACTTAATTCTAGATTTGCTTTTTATTTTAACAAAAGCCAGTTTGTAATGGAAGTATAGAATATAGCATTCTATCCTTCCGTGCTTCAGTAAGATCCTAACTAATTCAATACCATGGTCGTAATTAGGAAGCTTGTCTTTCAATTCAAAATTTGAAAGTGTGAGAGTTGAGAGGATTTAAGATTCTGTTCTGAGTGGTTAGTTAGTGGGGAATGCTGTTCCTGGGGCTGAAGATGACTCAGTGGTTTTAAGAGTACTTGTTGCCCTTCTAGAAGACCCAGATTAGGCTCCCAGTACCCACATGGTGGCTCATAGCCACCTGTAACTCCAGTTCTTGGGGATCCAATGCCCTCTTCTGGCCTCCACAGGCCCCTGCAAACATGTGGTACACCGACATACATACAGGCAAAACAAACTTTTTTAAAAATTATGTACACATAATTTTTTAAAAAAAGATTGTGTTTCTACTAAAGATAGATACTTAACCATAATAGTCACTGAATATTAAACGGCAACTTTAGGTGAGTGCTTTTTGATATGGCTTGGGAGCTAGCTTGTAATCTGAAACTACCTTATATTTTAGGCTTCTGTCTAAAACTTCCTTACAGGACTGAAGAGGTGGCTCAGTGGCTAGCACTGACTGCTCTTCCAAAGGACCTGGGTTTGGTTCCAAGCACTCACATGGTAGCTCACAACCATCTGTAACTTCAATTCCAGGATATCTGGTGTTCTCTTCTGGCCTGCATGGGCACCAGGCATGCAAGTGATACATAAATATACATGCAGGCAAAACATCCTTTTATATACATTAATTAATTAATAATAAAAATATCAACAAAAAGCTTTCTTATGGCCCTATAGTGGAAAACTGGCCAAATGAGCACCACTGGTCCAAGTGCACTTACTGCTGTGACTGCCATTCAGTAGTGCTATCCAGAGGCTTTTGTAGCAAACTGGGGTATTGTCACATGACCTTGGAAAAGGAAATTTGGCAGTTTACTAGTTTTACTAGTGTCTTAGTTTCCTTCCTGTTGCTGTGAAAATACACCAAATTGGGAAGGAAATGGGGGGGGGGTTGTTTTTTGGCCAGGGCAGAAGTTCAAGGTGGAAACTGGAGGCAGGAACTGAAGCAGGGGCCATGGAGGATGCATCTTACTGACTTGCTCCTCATGAATTGCCTAGCCTGCTTTGTTATACAATCTATATGCCTAGAAGTGGTACTGCATACAGTGAGCTAGCTTCTTTCACATCAGTCATTAATCAAGAAAATGTTCCGTAGACTTGCCTACAAGCGAGTCTGATGTAGACACTTTCTCATTTGAAGTTCTCTCTTTGCAGAGGACTCTAGTTTGTGTCAAGATGACAAAACACTAATCAGCACAACCAGTAACTGACAGGTCATGGACTGGGAATCAAGTCTTTATTTCTTCCCACATAAACTTGTAATGAGGTACTGGGAAGTCAGGATTGAGTTTATAAGAAGGAATTCTACTTGGAGGCTCTTCTCAGCCTCATGCCCAATGGTATTTGAAATTGTGTGATTCATTGTGGTTAGACTAATGTTCAAAGGGTTAAATATTTTAGCCAAGAATATTTTATAATTTACCTGTAAACAAACATGGACTTTAAAAGGGGAAATTTAATTAAGGAAAAAGGTAATAAATACTATATATACATACTATATATATATATATAAATGTGGAAAAGCCAAGGATTCTAGACCCACCCTTGCCCAGGTTTACTTCAGTGTGATTTATATGCTTCTCACATTGCCCTCAGAGTGCTTTCTGTTAGCTTTTAGAATGAATGCAAAGAGGCACTTGCACCTTCCTGTGAGTCAGAGGTTGAGCTAGAGTGTCTTTGATACTTATTTGACTTTGTAATGCATGTTTACTTTTCACAGGGACTCCACATATCTGAAAGAAATAGACCAAACCAACCTTACAGCAAAAGCAGGTTGCAACAGACAACAGTGTCATCCAGATTAAAAATGAACCGACAGCCTGTGAAAGACCACAGGGCTCCTTGGATACCTCCAAACCCCACGTCCCCACCAGCGTCTCCTAAATGGTATGCAAAAATTCAAGGAGTATGAGTTTGCATGGCCTTGTTTTTCTTCCACAGATGACACACATTAAAGCAAATGAACTAGTAGGTTTTGTTCTTCCCCTTGGGCAGAAATGCGTATTTGGGTGAGTGATACATGATGAGTTTTTTGTCCAGAAGCCTGTTGGTTCCTTTTTGTACCTGTCTGTGGGTGGAGTATCTCAGTGCCTAGTGGGTAGGAAGGATTGTGACTGTTGTCTGCTCTGTGAGTAGATTGTGCTTATTACTCAAGGCTGGACACTGTATCTCTCTTATGTCTTGGTTTGTTTGTTTTTTGAGACAGAATTTCTCTGTGTATTCTCTGTGTAGCTTTGGAGGCTGTCCTGGAACTCACTTTGTAGACCAGGCTGGCCTTGAACTCACAGAACACAGCCTGCCTCTGTCTCTCAAGTGCTGGAATTAAAGGTGTGTGCCTCCATCATCTGGCTGATTGTGTGCTTTTGTTTGTTTTCATGACTTTGTTCTGATCTCTTTGTTTTATATACGTCAATACAGGGATGTGAGTTGAGCTGGTAATATAATACATCCACAGGTTGAAGTCTGTACTGCTAACCAAGTGCACAATATACTATCTTCTAGACCAGAGGTTCTCAACTTGTGGGTCTTGACCTCTTCGGGGGTCAAACAACCCTTTTCATAGGAGTCACATATTAGATATCCTGCATACCAGATATTTACAATACAATTGTATTTTAGTTTAGTTTAGTTTTGGTTATTTGAGACAGGGTTTCTCTGTTTAACAGTTCTGGCTGTCCTGGAACTCACTTTGTAGAGCAGGATGGCCTTGAACTCACTGAGGTCCACCTTCCTCTCAACTGCTGGGATTAAAGGTGTGTGCTACCACCACCCAGATTATGTTACAATTTATTACAGTAGCAAAATTACAGTTGTGAATTATCAATGAAAAAAATTTGGGGGTCACTACAACATGAAGAACTTTATTAAAGGGCTACAGCATTAGGAAGGTTGGGAATCAATGCTCTAGACAGTATGTATGGTGGGTGGAGACATGGGGCAGATAAGGCTTCCTGAATCATAGTGCTGTGTGAGACCTAACACAGACACTTAGGGGACTTGGATATTAGTAGTGACTCATATATTTAAAGCAGGTTTTGTTGAAGCACATTCTTTATTCTGTGACAGGCTTGTTTGTTTGTTTTTAATTAAAATAGTGACTGCTTCTATAGGCAAGGGGATCTTCTCCCTTGGACAATGGGCATGAGAGCTGGAGGATCTCTGTCCTTCACATTCATTTTGCCATCAGGCACCAGGCACTGATCTGTAGGTCAGTGTTGCTGTGGTGCTCTTAGGATGAGTCACAGGAAGTGGACAAATGATTGGAGATGACATGCTTTTCCATTTGGTGTAGTGCTGCGTGGCTGAAGGTGAAGTCCAGTCCCAGAGATGCTACAAAGGAACAGTCCCTCCAGCAAGAGGACACCCATGAGGAAAGTCAGTTGGGAGGTGCTGCTGAGCAAGAAGCAGCCAGGTTTGTATTAGCATTTTTCAGAATTAAAAGGTGCCATTTACATATAGACTCGGAAGCAAAGCTCTTCTTTGAAAAATCAGGTTACTGAACTTTCCTATTATACTCTCCAGCTTAACACAGGCCCACCACTCTTTTATTCTTTCTTATTTTATTCGTTCAAAACTTTTATGCATGTCATTTGCCAATTTGTAAATGGCACAATTGTGCACTCTATGCACTTTTTTTAAAAAAGAGCAAATAAGACCATAATCTCAGTCCTTCTTATTTGCTACCAGTGGAAAATAGATGTAATTAGCTATGATTTAAGATGGAACATGGTATACACCCTAAGATCTGGGCAAGTTCAGGGCGGGGAGTGTTTACCTCTTGCTGCAGAGAATGAAGCTTCATGCAGGGAGGTAAGAATTAAACTAGGACTAGCACAGGCAGGAATAAATGTGAGGGGTGTAATGAGAACGTTCCAAAGGAAGACAGCAGTGAAAACAGCTTGCTCTACATTTGTTTGGCTGAAATTACCCTGGCAGTTATGGGAAAGCAAAAATGAAAATGGGTATTAGGGCCAGGGGGTAGCTCGGGAGTACAGCTTGGTTCCAGTGTATGTAAAGTACACTGTACTCCAGTAGAGCTCCATCTTCAGTCCTTAAAAGAGAGTGGGTCACTAGAGAATCTGGTGATATTCAAATACCCTGAATCAAGAACCAAAGCTCTTTACACAGACATGCAATAGAATTGTTTAGAGTTTTGTTTTTATTTGGTTTTATTATACCTTCACTGGGGTTCATTTCTTTGTCTAAACAAGTAACCTGTCCTGAGAACAGGGGTGGTTGGTTGTCTCGTCGGCAGCTTTCTGTGTATGTACTAACTGTGTATAAATGTCCTTTTGTAGGGACATATTATGGAAGCTTTCATGGGTACACAGAGGATACATTACTTTTTGAATCCTTTCATAGAATCAGCATTGGTGCTGGGCTGGGGGAGGGGGCTCATTGTTTCTGTGATAATGACACCCTATGGTTTTGAGGCATGGCTACCTTGACTCTTTTTTTATCTGTTAGGCTTTCTTGGCCAAATGCTCAGTCTTCCAAAAGATTGAAGGAACTAGAAGAATTGGAAGCCAAGGGAATGGAAAGAATGCAAAAACAGAGGTAAATATTTGTTTCTGAGGTAAACAAGAAGGCAGGTTTGGTCTGCATCATCTCACTCCTTCGACAGTGAGTCAGGATTGTTGACGTCAGTTTCACTTCTGCTCACTGGCTTTCTGCCTTCTTAAAACTGCAAAGCTACCGACAAGACTGTGATAGAGCCAAAGATAGAAGCCAAGGGAGTCCTGACTCTGCCATAAGGAGAGCAGACATGACTTTGTCTTGTAACCTCTAGACTTGACTGGCTTGAGGCTGAGACTTTTAGAAGAACCAAGGAGCTGGATGAACTGAAAGCTGAAGAAATGGAGAGACTTCAAAAATTAAGGTATATGTTTGCTTCTGGGGAGTGATAGGGTATGTGTCCATATTTTAATTGATTCTTATAGTTTGAACAGCACAACCTGATGTTTTCAACCTCACCTCATTCCCAAATCAAGTAATGGAATGAATGAGCATGTGCTTGTTTCCATGTACACTACTGCACCACGGTATCTTGGGAGTGTGTAGCATGTGAAGAAGAACTGCAAAGCCATGTATGATCTGGGAGGAGGTCTGTGTTTGCTGACGTGCCTCCCAAGGCACTGCGCTAGGTGGATGCCAGTCTTCCTGAGGTCGGAGGGTGAGCGGATGTGCATGGTGGGTGTGAATGATGAGTGTGAGGATGCCTTTGTCTCACATTAGCCTGAATGTGGCCTGAGGTTTTCAGATGAGGTTACTTTCCCCATTCATCCACTAAGAGTGCTGCCACCCAACAGGCAATGAAGAAATATGCTTGAGATGTAAAAGGGCTGATGTCACTGCCACAGGTGACTCATTTTTCCACCTCTGTCAATCATTCACCCTGTAGTCAAATGAACAAAGCACTGATTGAAACATCTGTACATTTTATCACCACTAGTGATGGCATTCAGTCCCAGTTACAGGGCTCTGGTTCTTTCATTAGAGGCCAAGAAAGGTTAAGATTTTAGTTATATAATCACAGAATGTTAGGATTTGAAGAATTCCCCCTACACACGTAACTGATAGTTCCAGACTTCTGCTGTCTCCAAGAAGTGCCCAGCATGTGTATACATACCTCTTTGATGGGGTGGTCACAGCCTTTGGAGGGACTCTGCCTTGCTCATCCCTAGCTAGTATAAGGTTGATTGCCTGTGACCCTTACCCACTTATCTTTTCACGTCTCATTTATTCCTTTGTGTGTATTTTTTTCTGAAAAAAAATAAATGTAGCATAGAATATAAAAACATACTAAATTCACATGTAGGGTTCAGAATATTATAAATGAACACCTGTGCATTGCCTCCCAAACCAGATAATACTGATGTAGAAGCTATACCCCCTTCCTGCTAGTGATACCAGCTGTCCTGATTGTTCTGATTCCTGAGTTAATCTTTTCATTACCCTTGTTCACAAATCTACTACTGGTGTATGCGTTTCTGCCAACAACCTTAATTTTGGAAACAGAAGAACAAGGGAAGGGCAGTTTTATTAATGTTAGAGAAAGACTCAGGAGAATATGAGGTAGAATCTGAACCATCACCTGACTTTAAAGCTTTCCTCAGAGTATTCAAGAGCCCCATCCCAGGAACCAGATAGCAAGAGTGAGTCATGACAGACAAGGTTTTACCACCTCAGGGCTGCAGGGGAACTAGGGCTACTGGACTTCCAGAAGCCTTGTCTGGAGAGTGAGCTGTCTGGTTGTGCTCTGTTTTCTCAGCTCCTCTTATGGGGTGAGGTGAGGACCCTCAGCAGATAGGTCCCAGAGGATCAGCACTTCATCAGCATCAGGAAAGACTTACATGAATTTCCTTGTTATGTCTTCTTTCTGTTTGTGTGCTTGTTTTGATGAAGCACAGCCTAATTTAGCTTCTCTTTTAATTGCAATTTTTTTTTTTGGTTTTTCGAGACAGGGTTTCTCTGTGGCTTTGGAGGCTGTCCTGGCACTAGCTCTTGTAGACCAGGCTGGCCTCGAACTCACAGAGATCCACCTGCCTCTGCCTCCTGAGTGCTGGGATTAAAGGCGTGCGCCACCAACGCCCGGCTTCAATTGCAATTTTATAGCTTTATTTGATACTGCAGAAAGTTCTCATCCATGTTGAGTGTCTATAGGTTTAGGGGGTATGCAGGGGGTGATGGTTTGGTTGTTAGTGTTTTTTGTTTTGTTTTCTGTAGGGTTTTGAATGTGGTAGCAAGGATATAGACCTTGTTTGGTGACTCCCCATCTTCATATTTTGGACAAATGCATGCAGATATAATAGGAACTATCATTTGGCTCAGATAATTTTGTTGAGCATGCTATGAGCATGCACATCTGGAGTCCCCATCTCCTTTGTGGCAGATTTCAGATTTCCTTGAGTGTCCAAGGGTCACACTCCCTGAAGCCTACCCTGTGGATATACCCTTGTGAGTGTTGATGTATTCTCAGGTCACCACAGTCTTAGTTATTTTTCTATTGCTATAGTAAAACACCATGAACAGGCAATTTACAAAAGAAAGCATTTAATTGGCTTATAGTTTCTGAAAATTAGGCAGAGGCAGAGAAAGACACATACATTGAGAATGGCTTTGATACCTCCAAGTCCTTGCCTAGTGACATACCTCCTGCAGCAAGGACACACCTCCTAATCCTTTCCAAACAGAGCAGTTCCACCAACTGAGGACCAAGTATTCAAAACATGTGAGCCTATGGAGGCCATTCTCATTCAGACCTCCACAGCCACCTCAGTGATGGCAGAATGACCTTTCTTCACCCCTTGCAGGAGCTATTACGCCAGGTCCTCTACTTTAGCTTCTTAGATAGAATGAGCTAGGTGTGGTATATGCCTGTGATCCTAGCACTTGGAAGACTGAGGCAGGAGGACTGCCATGAGGCCAACCTATTTTACAGTAGCTTGAACTTGTCTCAAAAAGTAATAGCAATAATTAATTGGAGGGAAAGGAGTCTTTTTTCCAGACATTTCAAATTATAAAATGTATGTTCTATGTTTATATTTGTTAATTTTGTATAGCCATTATTAGTCTTATAGAATTCTTATTATAATTTTAGCAGAAATTTTGTTAATATTAAACTTTTTATTATTAGGTAATTATACATATACAAAGTTGTAATAATACAGAAAAATCTTGGGAAATGATTTTTTAGCTACCTAGTGTACCATCTTAAACTGTTGACCACATATAGCCAGGGTGGGTACATGTGCTTAGCTGGCATTGCTACAGTCATGCCCATGCCCATGCCCATCACCACAACTTCCCTCATGTTGCCCTTTTATAGCCATGCATACTTCGTAAGCATGGCAACCACTAATCTGCTTTCCCTTTTTATAATTTGTTTCAAGACTGTTATTTCTATAATGTATAACTTTCTGGAATTGGCTTTTTAAATTTTTGCTTATTCCAATGGGAGGGAATTATTGTACCATAATGTACATAGTGTACATATGTCAGTAAGAGGCCCACTTACAGAAGTCAGTTCTCTTATTCAACTATGGGGATCAAACTCTGTTCATCAAGATTGACAGAAAATGACTTTAGCTGCTGAGCCATCTCACCTGCCTTAGAACTGACCTTTTTGTCCTGAAGTAATTCTCTGAAGAGTCATTCTGGTCACTACATGTATTATGTGTTTGTTCTTTCTGTTGGTGAGTTGGGTTTCATAGTTTAATAACTCATCTTAGTAAACAACCGAGAGACATCTGGGTTGTCATTAATATGGCATTATTATTACTAGAGATTGTATAAACATACATGTATCATGTGGTGTGGCTTTATTTCACAGTAGTAAGTTCCCAGAGTGAATTTGCTGGGTTGTATGCTTCTGTATGTTTTGGTTTCTGTCTTAGTTGCTGCGAAGTCTGTTGCTGTGAAGAGATACCATGACCAGTGCAACTCATATAAAAGAAAGCATTTAACTGGGGACTGGCTTACAGTTTCAAAGGCTTAGTCCATTATCATCATGATAGAAAGCATGGCGGCAGGCAGGTGCTGAGAGCTACGTGCTGATCTGTAAGCAAGGTGGGGGGAGAGAGAGAAAAAAAGAGAGGGGTGGGGTTTTGGTCTCACTCAGAGCAACTGAAACCAAATTTACCTTTCATAAGAGCCCAGGGGATACATGTGGCCATTGCAGTTGGAGGAGCATGGTGGGTTTGCCTTCACCTGGAGGAGTTATATAAATATACATAATAGGATAGGATATTCTGACTACTAATTTTCCAACTTCACTTGTAAACAGTGTCTCTGCCACCCAGCTGGCTGACAAGGTAGAAGAAGCAGTGCTGGAGCGGTTGAAGCCCCTTTTGATCAAGGCCCAGGTAACTGGCTTATCTCATTTGCTTGTCGTTGGCAGTTCTGAAATGAAGAGTTATTACATAGGTCACACTGACCCTCTTTTAGAGGGCCAAGTGTCTCTTTGGTGGTGGGAGCCTGCAGTACAGAACAGGGTTTCACTGCTGGGGCCCTTTACAACCTCCAGACCACCACACAGTGTCCACTATCCTCCTGTCCTCTGTGTGGGTGTGTGTGGAGTGGGGGCAGGAGTATAGGTAAGGGGAAGAGAAGCCCGCACTGCTTTTGAGAAGGGTGACATTTTAACTTGGGGAATAAGTTTAGAGTGAATTTTCCATTCTTTCCAAATCAACCTATTGATAATGATGGTGTTCACTTAATCATCCCCTGGATGCTGGTCTCTGTGACCTTGGTAACTTAGAATGATTGGTTATTTTACAATAGTAGAGAGACACTTGGAACACTTCTCTGCACAAACTAGAAGTTTCTCAAAGATGTAACTTACAGCATACCACGATTTTATGTCACCCTCCTGTAAGCAGTAGGGATTCAATAGTGACACCTGATGGATCCACCCTAGAGATAGAAGCCATGTTGTTTCATGCTTATACATGATGTCATGTAAGAATATAATGACATTAATTGATTGATTGACATTAATTAATTGATTGGCATTCTAAGAAGTGTTAGGCTATTAGAGTCCATGGAAATTCTAGGATTCGTAACCTCAGATGGAGTTGTGCAGTCTTCTCATTTGACTCTTGAGAAAAGTATAGAACAGACAGGTTGAATGACTTGCAAAGCAGCATATAGCTAGGCTGACAGTGTTTATAAAGTTGAGAGATTAAAAAAATAATGTCTGGAACACCGAGAACAACACATGGCATTTGTTTTCACGAGGACTGAGTGCTTTGATTGCTGCAAGAAGCCTACTGCAGCTAGAGCTGATGAGTGGTTCCACACAGGCTCTTCTGCAATGTGGCTTATGTGTTAGGAGTCGTGAATTTTTATAATCTGTGAATGCATTTGTCCATTTTAATAGAGAGTTAATTCTTCTGTGGAAGCAAATAGTCTTTTGAAGGATCGTCCATCACCAAGTGCAGCAGCAGCAGCAGCAACAGCGGCAGCGGCAACAGCATCCCAGCCTGCAGTGCAGGTGTGTGGTGTTGGGATTCTGATATTATTACATGATCATGTCTCCAGTCAAAGGAAAATGATATGTAGATTACTTAACAAATACCACATTACCCTACTCAAGGAGAGTGAACATTCTTTTTCCTATGTAGCACGTTAATTCTTAGAGTATATATTTAGTTCTGTGTCTGAATAGGCCTTATAACCAGCTCACAGACATCTCTAGAGCCACAGGTTTTTGTTGGTGCACTTTTATCTCTCTCCTAATGACAGAGTGTAGATAAAGTGTGGCTCCGAATGTTGATGGCCTGAGGCAGAAGAGTAGCTCCCTCATTTCTTTTTCATCCAGCCTACTTTGGCTCATTACTAGCCTAATTTCCTTTCCTTTTAAGGCCTAATGTTTTTGTTAAGCAAACAAGTTTTGAGCACCTAGTACATGACCATGTCTGATCTAACAGAAAGGAAAGAAGGTCCAAGAAAGAAATGAAAGAATTTGAGGAAAATGAAAACCTCCTTTGTTGTTGTTTAGGTTGATCTTCCTCTGGGGGATTTGTTTTTAATGTTTAGGGGACTGTCCCTTCTGCCAGGCCTTAGGGACTTTGGAGTAGAAGGTACAAATTGCATTCCTTTAATCTTCTAAAAGTTGAAAAAAAAAAAGGTGCTTGCTGCTGTAATTGCTCCAAACAAGTAAAAGGCAGAGAATAAAGGAGGTAGAAGGAAGCAGGAGTGAGGGTTCAATAGCCCAGTGACTGGGAGCAAGAAGACCATAGGTCAAGATTGTTCCAACTAATGTAACTGTTAAACAAGGTTTTAGCTGTATCTTCATTGTTGCCATTCTTTTGGTGTTATTTTGTGTTGGAGTCCCATGTGAGGTCAGGCTGCTAAGACTGGAACTAGCCTCCATTGTTCATTATAGTCTTAGCTGTATGATAGCTTGGTGTTTTTTATACATCATGGCCACTAAAAGCCCCTTTTAGCCTACCAAATAAAGTGATGGGCTATCTTCTAACCTAGGAAAGCAGCTCCATAAAAACATTTCATTTTGAAAGGAAAATGAAATGGATTGCTAATACTAACAGTAAAATAGACATATAAATACTATGAATAAAACAGGGTTTTTATTTGCAAACTACTTTGTAGGCCTTAAATCATCTTTAATACAATTGTTTGAAAGATAAAACCCATCTCTTGTTTAGAATTCTGGGTTGGAAACATTCTCATTGCAAGGAATTTTCCAGGCTCTGTATCAATAATCAGCGTTAAAAATAATCAAACAGCGACGGGCAGTGGTGGCGCATGCCTTTAATCCCAGCACTTGAGAGGCAGAGGCAGGTGAATCTCTGATTTCGAGACCAGCCTGATCTACAAGAGATAGTTCCAGGACAGCCTCTAAAGCCACAGAGAAACCCTGTCTCAAAAAACCAAAAATAAAATAAAAAATAAAAAAAAAAATCAAACAGGCAACTCATGACTGCTGAGAGAGGGAGAACTAGTGTTTCCCAGGGATGAGCCCTCTAATTAATTATCTAATACAAAATGGTGAGCCATGAAATTGTGTATACACAAGCAGCACTAAGTGTCTTCAGCAGGTTGTGTTTATATAGGTCTGTGTGTGTGTGTAACAATAAAGAAACAGAGGTTAGCACTTTGAGAGAAAGTAAGAGGGGGACATGGGAGGAACTGGATGGAGAAAAGGGAAGGGGGCAAGTTACGTAATTACATTTTAATTAAAATGTTTTTAAAAAATTAAGTGTTTGGGGCTAGCCTGGTATACAGAATAAGTTCCAGGACAGCCAGGACTACACAAAGAAACACTGTCTCAAAAAAACCAAAAGAAAAGGAAGAAGATAAGCCCAGAGAGGCTGAGTAAACTTGTCCAAAGTTGAAGGGCAGAACCAGGCCTTACTTCCAGGAATGTCTCATTCTTTACCCAGATGATATTTTTAAAAAACAGATCAGATTATAGAGCTATATTAGGATCGAGAAAATAGATGGGTGTGGTGATAGAAGCTTTTAATCCCAGCACTTGGGAGGCACAGGCAGGCGGATCTCTGTGAGTTTGAGGCCAGCCAGGTCTACAAAGTGAGTCCAGGACAGCCAGGGCTATGTAGAGACCCTGTCTCAAAAAAAAAAAAAAAAAAAAAAAAAAAGAAAAGAAAAGAAAAAGAAAGAAAGCATGGAGAAAGGATTGCTTTGCAAACTATAAAGTACTTTGTTAATTTAAAGCACACACAAAGTCAGGAGAGAATGTTTAAAATTCTTTTAAATCATAACAAGAGCCTCAAGCTAAGAAAAGAACCCTGAACTTTGTAGTGCTGTGAGGCTTTTACGAGGGCATGGACCAAAGGAAAAGACATGCCATCTAGAATGCATGATGTATAAAATATGGTACATTCCCATAAGTGTGGCAGAAGAGATATGTCCAGTCAGCAAGGCAGATGAAATGACTGGTTAAATTGCAGTAAAGGCACTACTAGGTCAGTGCAATCACTTAAGGGACTGATAGAATTGTATTGGCTGGTGCTTTTGTTACGTACTGACTGAGAAGTGTGTTCTGGTATAGGATATCTGTCAGTTGGATCACTATGCTTTGGGGCTGTAATGATCAGCAATAGTCTTCAATTTTTCCGTTCTCTTTATATTACCTTTTCACCCCTTCTTCCTTCATTTTGTAGGCTTCAGGCGTCAGTTATGGATCCAGGAATATTCATCATCTGGATGACCGTCTGGAAGATGCTGCTCATGAGCTCTGGGCCATGACTCATGATAAGAACTTGGGGTTAGAAACTTCAGCCACACTGGGGGACAGCAAGGATAGCCCCGATCTAGAGACGATGATGCTCCGGATGGAGGAAATGGAAGTAAGGTCTGGGCCTGCTGGTCTGTCTTACCAGTGGGGGTTCACCTCTGCTCCTGATCTTGCTACTGACATACAATGTGACAGAGCCCCAGGGTCCCACTTTAAATCCAAGCTCTCTTGCCAACTAAGTGTACCTTAGTTCAGTTGCTTACCCTGCCTAATAAGTAGGGTTTTTGGGAATAGAAGATATAAAGTATTTAGCAAACTTATCTGACACATAACAAGTGGTCCATACTGTTATCACTCTGTTAACAGTGACTTGTAATTCCAAAAACATCGATTCCAGGACTTGGTCCCACAGTTTGGACCATTGACTTTTACATCCATCATTTACAGACACCTTTCAGCTAGCTTGCTGTAGTGACTCTCACATCACAGATGTCCTCACATCCTTAGTTTGCAGGCTACTACTTTTATAATGACTCCTTTTTCTTACAAACTTTTAGACCTCAAACATGAACCATCCTACTGGATTGTTCAAGAACAGGAAATCAAAACCCAATGATCAAATGGTGTGATCAAGGTCATACAAAACTGCAGAGAGGGCTGAGATGCCCTGCCCAGAGCTGGCCCCATACTCAGAATTTCTGTTTTAGTTGTATCACGATTAGCTCAGTTTTTCCTCATTGCTAAATAGGAATTTATAAAGAAGATAATTTTTGGTTGGTTTTTGAAAATTTAAAGACACACTGTTTATCCTATCCTTTAAACCACTTTCTCTCTCTTGGGGTAACTGCCTAGACCTGAGCTGTTCTAAGCAGTAGAAATAGCCAATATATGTCTGTTGAAACACAAACCGAATGAAGATGAAAATACAGGTGGTCCATAGGTGGACAGGGGACCTGTGTCTGCCATCACAGCAAGCTCTAGGGGACAAGCTGGCTGAGGTTGCAGTCATATTAGTCACACTTTCTCCTAGGCTTCTCTCATGAGCTGCTCAGCAGATACCTGTTCTCATCAATGTCCGTTTGCTGAACTGTTTCCATACTTACTACTTCTGGCTTATAATGAAACTTACTTTTCTCATAAATTAAACTTTCTTTTTTAAAGAAATACCAGGAGACAGTTCGCCAAAGATATAATAAAATTGTATACGCTGACCCTCATTTATGGATTCAGGAAGAAAGAAATGGTAGGTGTTTCTCCCCAACCCCACCCTCAATATTTTCTCTGAAAATTTTCAGACATACTGAAAGGCTGAGAAAAACTGCCCAGTGATGACCAAAATCCTCATCTTGTAGCTATGAAGTTACCATGTCTCTGTTTACCCTCTGTCCTCGGTTTATCTCAGTTTTGCATTTCAGATGATTTTGTCTATGCATTTCAAAGTAAACTACCAGATTATAGTACATTTTTCTCCAAATATGCAGCATCAACTTAAGTTTCTTGCTTATTTATGGTTTTGTTTTATTTTTCTGAGGTAATATTTACATATAAGGAATAGAGAGATGACTTACTGAGAGGCTGAAGCAGAATTGACAGGAGCTCCTGGGCCAGCTAGCCTGTCATAGGCAACAAGAGAGACCCTGGTTCAAACAGTAGAAAGTCCTCACTCATCTAAGTTTGTCCTGACCCCCAGGCATGCTCCTCACCATGCCAGTGCCTGTATTCTTACACCTTCATCTCTCTCTCTGTCTCTGTCTGTCTCTCTCTCTCTGTCTCTCTCTTCCTCCTTCCTCCCTCCCTTCCTGCCTCCCTCCCTCTTTCCTTCTGTCTCCCTCACTCACACACAAATTTATTAGCTAAAAACACTTGTATATACACTTGTATAAAAACACTTGTATATAAAAATACTTGTATATACTAAAAACACTTGTATGTGTTATATAACACACAGGTCTCAACCATGTCATTTGAGGAGTTTTGACAAATGGATTTGTTTCTTACCCAAACTCCTGTCTGGATGTAGTACACACCATCGCTGCGGAAATTTCCCATGTCCTTCCCAGTCAATGCCCTAACTTTAGGCAACACTGTGCTTCTCAGCCATGTTGACTAATCTAGCTAGAGGTTAGAGTAAGTGCAGCCTCTTGCTGGAGAATGTGTTCTTGTCTAGGCTCTTCCAGTCAACATAGCATGTTATAGTCTGTTGTTGCTTATTTTCTGTTGTTACTGTAGCAAATAGAAGTTAGAATATGTTCTCTTACAGCTTGAGAGTTTGAGAACAGTCTGGGCTATATAGCAAGTTCTGGGATATCCTAGACTACATAGTAAAGAGCCTATCTGAAAGGTGAGGAGAGAGGAAGATCAATGAGAAAACCCAGCGGGTGAAGGTGCCTGCTGCCGAGCCTGGCAGACTGAGTTCTGTCCCTGGAATCCAAATGGTGAGAGGAGAAAACTGAACCCCTAGTTGTCCATTCTCTCTCTCTCTCTCTCTCTCTCTCTCTCTCTCTCTCTCTCTCTCTCTCTCTCTCTCTCTCTCTCTCTCCCTCTCTCCCTCTCTCCCTCTCTCCCTCTCTCCCTCTCTCCCTCTCTCCCTCTCCCTCCCCTCTTTCTATTTGGTGGGGGATGAGACAGGTTTCTTTGTGTAACAGCCCTGGCTGTCATGGAACTCACTTGGTAGACCAGTCTGGCCTCAAATTCACAGAGATCCCCCTATCTCTGCTTCTCAAAGTTCTGGGATTAAAGATGTGCACCACCTCCGCCTGGCAATTTCTCTTTTTTGATGAGTAGTACTTTGAACCTTTTCAAGTGCTTAGTAGTTAATGCGATATAATTCTTTGAGATGTCCAAAGTATTTTTGTCTTTTTTAATTTGGTTGCCCTTTTGTTTTTAATTATACAGAATATTTGTGTGTACTCGGCATAAGTTCTTGTCAAATATGTTTGGGTTAGTTTGTTTCTGTTTTTTTGTATTTTGCAGTGCTGAGAATTGAACCCAGTACCTTGTATATGCTCAGCAGACACCGTAATTCTGAGCTATTGTCTCAGCACTGCCTTTCTGGTTTTTGGTTTTTGTTCTTTGTAAGTAACTGCTATATTCACATAGTTGTCTGACCAGTATTCGTTGCTACTTTCTCAATTCCAAAACATTTATTTTCACACGCCCAAGAACAAGCCTCTGCATGCATCAATGGTTACTTCCGGTTCCATCCACCCACCCCCCACACTCCACCACTTGCTGGCAGCCACCACTCTACTCGGTTGGTTGTTTTGCAGATACGTGTTTCCTGTGTATGGCTTAACTACTTCCTTTCTCAATGGTGCTGAAGTTTTAATTCTGATAAAACCTCAGTCAACTTTATGTATCATTTGCTTTTGTTTTTGTTTTTGTGGTCCAGGAAATCTTTGCCTGCCAGTGGGGTAAGAGGATACAGTTTTCTTCTGGAAACTTTTATAGTTGTTTGTTTTAGCTTTAGTGTTAGCATTATGGTCTATCTTAGATAAAAGTTTGTGGACTGAGGAAAAGGCTGGTGATTGTCACTTGTTCTCACTCCATTTGAAGAAAGAGACTTGCTTTTCTCTTTCACTTTTCAAGTCATACATTTACATTGTGGCTGCAATTGCTAGACCGCTGTCACAGTTTGCTGGGACGCGCTTATCAAATTCTGCTTGACTCATGTTTGTCTTCTCGTGAGAAAGTAGAAGTGGTTGAGCATTACTCCTAATGGAACTTAAATTCAGTGCATATCACACTTACCTAGAGATGTGGAAGGAGTTGTGGTTGGTGCTTGATGCCAGCTTATGTCACATAGAATTATTTCAAGATACAAATTTGTGGCATTGTTCTTAAAAAAGTATTCTGCATGTTAAATTTTGAAAAATGGGTCATGTAACAGAACGTATCTGTACTCTTCTGTGTTTTCTGCAGTTTTTGTTCAATTTGTTGTTATTCATGGTGACACCCCCTGGCTTCTACCTCATGGGCTAGTAATTGAATTGTTCTTCTGGGCCTGGCTCATGTGATCCTACCTGTGCAGTACTTTTTCTTACACAGCTGAGCAACCATAAACAAAAATGCTAAGATCCAGTGTGCTTCCAGAGTCTTAAAATATTTGACTTTGCAATTTGAGGCACTCGGTTTATGAAACTTATACATACTTCCCCAAATCTGAGCAGCTCAAACATCTGAAACATTTCTGGTCCAAAGCAATTAGGGATACTCAACTTTTATTATATAGCTCTCTCCCTTTCTCCAGCTCTTGCTTGTGAACCCCACAGCCTGTTCCAGCAGGCTACAGCTGTTTATCAAGGTGTCTTAACTTTCCCAACTAAGCCTCAGGTTCATTGAGGCCTGGAGAGTTTGTCAGTCGTCATGCCTCCATCAAGGCTACTGAAGGTACAGCAAGGACCTTCCTTCTAATGATTGTGCAGACATTGAGCGGAGGTACAGCAAGGACCTTCCTTCTAATGACTGTATAGTCAGACAATGGGTGAAGGTACAGCAAGGACCCTTCTAAGGACTGCATAGTCAGACAATGGGTGAAGGTACAGCAAGGACCCTTCTAATGACTGGGTAGTGAGACAATGGGCATTTAGCATTTTTTGAGTTGGAGGCAGAAGAAAGGGATGTGCTTTACTGACAGTTTGGTCATGGGCCACAAACTGTGAAAGACAGTTTTAGGAGGGACTTATCCTTTTGAGAAGACAACCTTGAATTACTGGTTGCTATATAGGTCTCTGTGTAGAGGCTGCATTTACATTTCAGAGGAGCTTTTTAGGGTCTGGAGAGATTGCTTAGTATGTAAAGTAGCATACTACTCTTGCAAAGGACCAGAGTTTAGTTCCCAGCACTCACATCAGGCAGCTCTCAACTGCTTGTAAATATAGCTCCAGGGCATCCAGGGCCCTCTTCCAGTCTCTGCAGGCACCTACGCTCCAGTGCAGACATACACATAATTAATTTTTTTTTAAAGAGGAGCTTTTTAGAACACTAAGAACTGAAGTGGGTGTTGGACACTTGTGATCCCAACATCACGAGACCACAGTAGGAATCCAGGTAACATGCTTTTTGGCTCAGACCCAAACTTAAAGTGATCTTAGGGTCATGGTGTCTAATCCTTTTCTCTCTGTGAATAACTGAAAATAGATTTTACTAGGTAGTGGTTACATTTTTACAAAAACTGACCTTGGCAGTGTTTGTTCCTGACAGTGTGCCATCACCAGAATGTATATGCATCAGAGAAAGTGTCTTACTGGAACATTATCTGAGTGACTGGTTTCTTTCTTCCACTTGAAGCACAATTAAAACTAGAAATCTCCTGAAGCTCAGGCGAGCTCTTGGGCCTGCAAATTATAGTTAATAAATTAGTGTGTTGACTCTCATGCAGAGTTTTTGCAACAATGTCCAGAGACAAGTTAGATCCGCTAAGTAAGTGTTCAGATCTGAGTGGCTTTCTCTTTCTTCAGTAATCAAAGCATTTAAAGGTTGAAAAACAAACTTCATGACTTCAGACTCCTTGACTGGCAGCTGAGTCCCAGTAAAGTGGTGTCTTCTGAGGCCTTTCACAGACCAGGCAAGCATTCTGACGTGGAACTAGGGAGCAGCACTGGTTTCTGAACACTGCCTCTTTGTTTCTCTACAACTTGAAAATTCACCTTTGTGTTTGAAGCCCCTTCACACCAACCCCGGGCCTGTGTCAGTGTGTGGGGAAGATGGCTGTGACTCCTTCACAGTTCATTGGCTACTACCACACTCATAAGAGGGACACATTTTAAATCAGTCATTTTATGCCTGTCCTTTCTAGACCAGAGCAACCCAGCAGTAAGTGAAAGACCTTTGGCTCCCCATCCAATCAAGATCACTAAGACAGCAACTCCCAAGAGCCCAGCTGTGAACATCTTGTTAGAGAGGCCCTGCAATGCCAAGTAAGTGGCAGTAACACTATGATGTTTGCTAGTTGGTAGCACTGGGTGCAGTTAAATTCTGAATCCCTTTAGTTCGTATATGGCAGAAGTTGTTTGGAGCTTGCAAAGTTCTTGCAAACTTTGATGGGTCATTAAATCAGTGGTTCTATATAGGCATTGAACACTGGCATTGTAAGGAAGCCTCCCATACCTGGCAGCATTTAGCTAGGTTTCGCTCTGGCATGTACAAGTTGTGCTGACACTTAGTGTGAGTTTTCTTTCATCTGCAAAGCAGGAATGCCTGCCATGTTGAGGATTAGTGTGGTGGGAAGAGAAGTGGGCAGTGATGGTAGGATGCTGAGTTTTGTTCAGAATGAGGACAAACCATCGTGGAACAGGAACAGCTTGCCCTTGCCTACATTTAAATGCCTTCATCCTTGTATGTTCTCAGCTCACTGGATGAAAGTTTGGGAACAGAAGAGGAATCAGAGAAAAGGGAGGCCCCCTTTCCCTCTGTCGGAGAAGATCTGCACCAGAAAGAAGGCCGAACTCCCCTCTTTGTCCCACCAGGGATGCGGCACAGCATTGGTGATTACTGTAGCCGATTTGAACAGTTCCTACGGGTCATATCTCATGAGGCCATCGGCTCCTTCAACCCATGTCTAATAGCTGAAAGGTCAGTAAAATTTCTGTGTCTCTGTTTATAGGCCAAGGGCCAAGTTTTACACTTGAAGAGGAGCTGGGGAAGGACTAGCTGAGGTCTTAATCTTTGCTCTGGGGTTCCAGTGGCTGCTCATGGGCTAGCGGGCAGCCCCTTCTGTGAACTGCTCTTTTTCAGATGCAGGAGGCTTTGTCACTTGGAGAAGCAGAGTACCCTGTAGTCTCCTCTTGGGCAGACTGTCAGGTCAAGTTCAGGTTGCTATAAAATACTGTAGCTGAGGGACTTAAAACAACAAGAATGTCTTTTCGAAGTCTGGAGGCTGGGAGTTAATTAAGATCAAAGGGTCTGGTGGGTATCCCCTTCCTGGCTGGCAGACAGCTGCCTTCTTGCTCTGTCTTATAGTTACAGAGGTTTGCTCTCATCTCTTCCTCTTGGGGCACTAGTCCCACCACGAGGACTCTACCCTTGTGACCCCGTTTGAATTTCATTATCTTCCAGGCTCATCCCATCTTATTGGGAGTCAGGGCTTCAGTGACTCAAGGCAGGGCTGACTTCTTGATGCTGTTGTTGAGGATTTTACTCCATCAGAGAGCACAAGTATTGCTGGGCAAGAAATAGCCGTTATCAGATCCTCATGTCTGAGACACTGGCCTTGACAAGCAGCTAACTTCTGGCAGTACTATTCTTCATTCACCTCTCCTGTACCCTCAAGTTCCTCCTCCAAGTGCTGCTTTATTACAAAGTACAAGGTGTTTTTGTCATTGAGCAAAACAGTAGATTACTTGTATTTTTCTTAAGTTTTAAACATGCCTATTTGCATTCTTGGATTATGTATTTATGAGCTTTTGATACCCTACACTGCTTCTCCTTAAGTTACTGGAGCCCATGTGCTGCCCTGGGCAAGTGTGCACTAAGGAAGAAGATGTAGGATTTCAGGGAATCTGGATTCCAACATGGGACATCCAGAAAAATGGCAAAACCACTTCAAAAGAAGTTGCCTTTGAGCATAGGATGCAGCCCGTTCAGATTGGAAGGGGAAGACAGGCGAGGAGGGATGATTCTTTGAGGCAGAGTGAAGACCTTTGAAAGGAAAACCCTTGCCATATGCCACTCTGTGCCGAGTGACTGAGAGGTGCCCTTGTGTTTCCCTTGTAGTTTAGTGGAGAAGCAGTGGTAGGAATAGAGAGAGAGAAGCAGATACAAAGACAAGGTGGTCATTCCAGAAATGACACACTTCTGCTTCCAGAAATGACATCCGTGATTTGAACCACTTCTCCCTCGAGGATAACTGTTAATAGAAACTCTGGATTAAAAATAAAATGTATACACTTGAAGACATCTAGATACTAACTAGGTAATGAAGAATATAGGTCAGGACCAAGGAGAAGACAGGCACTTGGCCCACAGTATGGTGCTGAATGGTTTGCTCTGGAGGAAAACGCATCCACAGCCTCCTCAGGTCAGGAGACGGAGGTTGGAATCCAGTGGTGCCAAGCTACTGCCTTGGGAAGGTTCTTCATTTTGTTGTCTGTGGTGCTGGTATGGAACCCAGGACTTTGTACATTCTAGGCTGAGCTACATCCCTAGGCCTTGCATTCTTTCTGATTGAGACCTTGAAAGGTTGTATTCTCTGTAAGTTCAGGTGAGGTCTTATGGACTTCACTCAGTGCTGCATCTTCTCAGTAGCTGAGGTAACTCTAGATCTCTTGTTCCCCAGGCTCCATATGTAAGCAAACATATGTTTTCTCTGAAGGAAAATCATACCATCATGGCAGACTTAATTTATTTCTATAATTTTCAGAAAACGGTATCTAATTTATAATCAAATATCCAGGCAAGAGAGAGACAATAGTTACAGCACATCCACAGCAGCTCCAAATATTGAAGCTGTTTACAGACTCAAATAACTGTCTGGTAATAGAAATAAAAGATACAACTTAGAATTTTGCCAAAGGACTAGGAGCTAATCAAAATTCAAGGATAAAAAATATACTTTATGAAATGAAGAATGCATTATATAGGAAGAGAAACTTGGAGGCTTGGAATGTGGAAATATATATATGTATATCATATATATATATATATATATATATATATATATATATATATATATATATCCAGAGTGGTGTAGAAAGGCAAAATTAAAGATGAAAAGTAAAGGCAGGAGGGTTGGGAACATAGAAGACCAAGTAGTGTGGCTAATATATGTGAGGTTATGGTCTTATGAGAGGGGACTAAGACAACGAGTCTGAAACAATATCCAGAGAGGTAATGACTATCATCCCCAAAGGAACAAGTCATGAAGACACAGGAAAACAAACCCCAAGTAAGTCTGAAAATATCTCTATATAATTTACTTATTAAGTATAGAGGAGAAACTAGAGCTTTATAAGTAAGAAGCCTGGCAGACATCACCACAACTGAGTGGTCAAAATCAGCAGTCATAAGTAAGAGACAAGCACTGAAGGGACACAGTAGCCCTCTTTTGGCATCTGTTCTAGAAATATGGAGCTGACCGTGATTTATGGGAATACTAGACAACTCCAGATCCAGGAACAGTATAAGGAGGAAAAAAAAGAACTGTACTCTTCAAGAATGTTATGGTCATGAAAAGAAACTGAGGAACTTATTTTAAAACAAAGTTGTCTAAGGAGATATGACAACTAAATAGCCTGGATTGGATCCTATACTATAAAAAGTTTTAATGGTGTTATTTGGATGGTCGGCAAGGTTTGAATAAAGTCTGTAGGTAAGATTAGATAATGGTTTATAGTGACATTACTGCAGCTCTCTGCAAGGTGTCTTTTCTAGGACACACTGAAGTTCTTGAGGGATACCAGGTCTGCAGCGTACTCTTCAACTGTTTAAATGAAAAAGGCTGTTGTGTGGGCATGCATATGTTTATATAGAGACCTTGCCCTTTCCCACAGAGAAAGCATGTACCTCCACCAAGCTAGGGCTGAGCTGTGGGCAGCTCATTTATTTGCAGTCACCTCTAATATCAGCCATCTCAAGGGTGAGGCCCATGTGTCTGTTTTGGTGCTTTTGCAGCGCTTGGGGATCTATGTGCTACCGTCTCAATATCTGGGAAAGCCAGACCCCTCACCTGTTTTTTCTTCTTTAGAAGTATCTTCACTCTTCTGGGCGCCTGCATCACCAAACAATTTCCAAGTTGATTTACTAGGTTTTCATGAATACTCAACAGCTCCGTGTTTGGCTGCCCACGCCTTCAGCTGTGTCCTTTGTCTTCCAGCTTTTCAGATGAGCTGGTAGATGAAGCCCTGGGGGCCGTGGCTGCGGAGCTGCAGGATGTGTGTGAAGACTATGCAGAAGCTGTGTTCACCTCAGAGTTCCTAGAGGCTGCTGCATGAAAGCTGTCCCTCATGTGTCTGGAGGAGGGACAGCACCACCCTGTGTCAGCCCATGGGGAACCTTTGTCCTCAGCTGCCCACTGAAGAGAAACACCAGTGAGGCCATCCTCACTCCGTATTCTCTCATTGTCTTAGCAGTGGTTCTGGAAGTCACAACAGGGTGGGTTATACCTGAGGAACGTGAGAGGATTATAATGATGCAATATTTTCAGAATGTATAATTTTCCTACTGAAATGGTGTGTTCATTCCTCTGACTCAGTTTGGAGATCAAAATGTTTTGAAAGGTAATGGATAAAGACATTTCACATAAGAATCCCAGCCTCTACTGAACCACAGGGGAGGGCCAATCAGTACTAACCCAAGTGCAGTCACTGATGGCTCCCAGCACTGTTGACTCCTGTGGTAAATGTGTTCCTTACATTGTCACTGGGGGTGTCCTATGAGGACACCTGTCCTTACTGGGTGGCAACCAATGTGGAATGCAAAGTGTAGTGATACCACCTAGCCTCTGCTCAGCAGCAGTAGGAGTGGGCAGCCCAGCGCACAGGCCAAACCCCTTTTCGAAGGCTTTCCTTCCTAGAGATCTTCACGTTTCCAGTTCCTTGGAGTCACTGACTGCTGTTTGACGCATGCTGGTGTGAAAAGCATTTCTCTGAATCAGAGGAAGTTTAAGGATAGGAGAGGGTAGGCCTTCCCCATGCCAGCTCACTCTCCCAGCGAGCAGAAGGTCCTCTCCACACCACAGAGCATCCCGTCTGGAGGAGGGAGCCAAGTGGGTGATTGAAAGACTTTTGGACTCTCTGGGGGACCAAAGATGCCCACATGGCCTTTCGAAGACTCGTGGGTCCTGGTGCTAAGGTTTTTAGAAACTCTGAAATGAGAAAAACAAAAGGAATATGTGTAAAAAATAAGGCAACTGTTTGAAAAAAAAAAGTTGCCTTTGTCAGTTATTTGAGTGAGGTTTGGTGAAAGAAATAGAAGAGCAGAGGGTGCGACACACCCAAGGACTCATGTGAATCTGGCTACTACAGATGCTCCTAAGAGGTCTCCTGGGATTGTCTCTGAGGGACCACAAGTTCAGGTGATGATTCAAGCTGCTTGGTCACACTTGTTTGTGCAAAATTGATTTTTGTTTAATGTTTTCTTGCTTAATGTTACATAACCTCAGAATGTAAAGGGCATTGAGGGATTCATAGTCTTCAGTCTGGAGAGTTAAACATGTGCTCTTGAGCCAATAGAAGCACTTGTTATTGGTAGTGTAAAGTCATTTGTGTGGTAATTTTTACTGTGCTGATTTTTTAAAAATAAACTCAGTATTTTAAACTGTGATCATGTCTATTTGAAATAATTTACATCTCCTTTTTCCCACAGGCAATGTGAAATGGGATTTACAGAAACCACTGAGAATACTTTTGTGTTTGATGTGAACATAGTGGACTATTTGCCACCTCAGAGAAAAATAAATGCTAATAAAACCTAATATTTATTGAGCACATGCTGGAGTATTGCTCTAAAGGTGTTCCCTGCACTAACTTAATGCTTGTGTGCCCTTTGTGAGATAGATACCATCACATCCCATTAACAGATGAGAGCAGGAAGGGAGAATTTGGGCTAGCTAGCTTGTGTTTATGAGATACACTATGGTCATGGAGTCAGTCACTCCCATGAAGATTACTGTGTCACTGGGTGCATGCTCCGCCTCTCCTTGTCTCCAGCTACTATGATAGACACTGTTTCTGGAGCAGTGCCTTTGCTAAGTACTTCCTGCTGAGGCCTGTCCTTGCTGGTGACCTGCTGTACCAGGTGACACACCAGCTCAGATGGTTGAGCCTCACCTCTGCCTTGTGCCCAGGGCCTGCTTCATAGCCCAGACTTTGGTGATTCTTGGCAACCACCGTCAGACACAAAAGTGAACCATAAGAAGTAAGAATTTGGAAATGGAAACTAAATCCTCTGACTCTAGACGCTCCTGGATGTTGCCTTGCAGCCAGACTACTGAGGTTTTGCTTTGTGAAAAAGGGCTGAGCACATGTGAGTCATTGTCTAATACCCTTTGATTTTCTCGTGACCTGTTCACAGCTTGTTTTAGAGAGCCATGTGCGAGTTGAGTATATTTGTGTTGCCCAAGCCCCCCCCCCCCAGTTTGCTGAGGTGCCTGTGTGCTCCTTAGTGCTCCCTTCCATAGGCTAGCTTTCACTGCCAGGCCAGACACAGTCTCACCCATTTAGTCCTTGTCTCCAGTTAAGACTTAAGGGCAAGGATTCTGCCTAGCACATTGTTGCTGCTCTGTAGGTTCATTTAAATTAATGTGTGGGGATGGATTACATACAGTATAGTCCACAGATATGTTTTGGCATTGTGTAGCCCTGGCAGATGGCCACCTAGGAGGGTGCACATCGGTCCCTAGGGTCTACTGTTGTTGGCTTCCAACTCATTGTAGAAACCTTGTGTCCCTCTACCTGGACTGGTGAGGGGGTGTGCCAGCTGCTCCTGGGCCTCAGTATGGCTGCTACTGTTTGGACGTGGGAAAGGTCCAGGGTTAGAGAACTGACAGAAAAACGAGTGGAGTGCAGGTGGGAAGGTGACCCCGGCCTCTTCTCCTTGGCACAGTTGCCCTTCCTGCACCAGGCGGTGTGCTGGAAGAGGAACAAGGGTGCCAGGAGAAAGTGCTCACCCTCTTCTCCCCCACTAGCTCCAGGTGCCTGCCTCCCTGAACTGGGCTGCTCCAGGAGAGTGAGCAGAGCAGGCAGTGCTGGGAGGCCACACAGTGGCTGCAGGGGGAGGAGTTCCTGTGTCCTCAGAGTGCAGCTAGTGGCTTAGTTTAACATTGCTAGGAATTGCCTATAATAGCTGAAAACCAAGGTGTACCCTTAGTGTGGTCCCCGGTCACCCGGGAGGTACCCTTTGGAGCAGTGGTTCTCACCCTTCCTAATGCTATGACCCTTTAATACAGTTCCTCATGTTGTAGTGACTCCATAACCATAAAATTCATTTCACTGCTGCTTCATAAATTATTTTGCTACTATTATGAATCATATCTTTGTTTTTTGTATGGCCCTTGGGGGTCGCAGCCCATAGGTTGAGAACCACTACTCTGGAAGGTTCCTCTAAGCAAGCCCTGCTTCTTTGGGCCAGTAGGAAGCAAAAGGCAGTGGTCTAGCATATGTCCTTACCACTGCTGACCTCCCATCAGCTCTCAGCTAGTGTTACAGCTGTTTGTGGTCAGTTTCCACATGGGTGTGTATTTCAGTAGCCAACAATGTGGGTCTGGGTTGGAAGGACTCCTGATTGATATCCATGCTCTGTATTTACTCGCGGTCCTTAGTAAGAATCCCACGCTGGGCATTGGTGGCACACGCCTTTAATCCCTGCACTCGGGAGGCAGAGGCAGGCGGATCTCTGTGAGTTCGAGGCCAGCCTGGTCTACAGAATGAGTTCCAGGACAGCCTCCAAAACAATACAGAGAAACCCTGTCTCGAAAAACCAAAAAAAAAAAAAAAAAAAAGAATCCCTCCCCTCCCTCCAAAGGTGGACCTGCTTGCTGACTCCCATGGGCAGCCCGTCTTCTCCTCCCATGGGAGTGCTGTAGTGAGTCCCCCCTCCAGCCTGCTGGGCTTCTGTCCTGTAACACAAGCCCTGTTCTGCTTCCCCAGTCCACCCAGAGCTTGCACATGCCCTGTTAGGTGTCCCTCCTTGCCACTGGCCACTGCCCTTCTTAGAATGCTGAAAGTGCCCCATCTTCATCGCTGGCTTTTCTTCCCCCATCAGCATCTCATGTATCCCCAGCCAAGAATGGCCCCGGAGAATACCTTAGCATCTCTCTTTTCCGTGGCTCCTAGCCTTGCAGCAGCCTCTTGCCAGGGCACCTGTGCAGAGGCCACAGCAGGCGCCAGCCACTTCCTGGTAGAATCATTCATTTCTCTGGCCCCACAGTCCTGCAGCTTTGGTCTCTCCCTTTCCCACTCCTCTGTGGGAGCCTCTGAAGTCCTGCCCTGTGAATTCTGAAGTGCCTTCGCGCTATCTGCAGCTCAGCCAGGAGGCACCATGGCAGTTTGTGGGAGCAAGACTGAGAGGCCGGCTGCCCACCTCCACCTTTAGTGCTCTGACAGCCCTTCCCTTGCTCCATACCTCTGTTCCCGGGCACTGTGGACCCTTTGCTTCCCTGCAGCCCTCCACCCTGTTCCCTTCTGCATTTTGAATTTCATGCCTGCGCTCGCCAGGTGCCCTCCCCTGTCTCTCTCCTAGTCCCTGTCTCCCTCCCCAGCCTAGACATGCATTTCCCCTCCTCAACTTCTTTCCCAAGCATCCTGTGTCTGTGCCTCTGACTTCCTGGTCTCTATGAGGTCTCATTCATGGGCTGCAGGTCACTGGTGTGTACTGAGAAAAACCCCTGTATGTTCCTGCCCTCAGCTGGGCTGGGGCCTTCGGTGCCTCCAGTCTGCCTCTCAGTGTGTGAGCGCTCATGGGCATGGAAGAATTCCAAGGAGCTTCTTATCGAGGAATCTGTGTTCCAGGGTGGGCAAGAGTACGCAAGGCCTCAGGTTCACCAAGTCACCAAGTCACCAAGTCCAAGCTATATTTGACTTAGAAAAGCCTGGCAAACACTGATTACTCAGGTGTACACGGGAAGCAGGGACCATGGAGACTGGGCCAGCTACCAGAATGTTTGCAGAATTCTTCAGGACCCTTAGGACCTTCAGGAGAGTCACAGCTCCAAGGTACTCTGGGAGATCAGAGGGCTTTTGTCATCACCGTTATCCAGAGCAAGAGAGGCTAGACATGCACTTGGGTTTACCACTGCACATCTACCCATTGTCTTAAAATTCCTAGGTACCTTTAGGTGTGTACTGTTCTCTCTAGGTCAGATAGTAGCCTCTTTATGCACCATTAGTAGCTCAGGTGGTTTAAATCCCCTGTAACTCCTATACCCTAGTTTCCTAGTCTGTATTGTGGACAATAAATGATACCTGCCCAAGGTAACTATGGAGATCAAAGGATATGGCCATGAAAACACAGAAATTAGCACCTGGCCATAAGTTCTGATATTTATTCACTGCTAGGATTTTTTTAATGGTTTTTCAAGACAGGGATTCTCTGTATTGTTTTGGAGGCTGTCCTGGAACTTGTTCTGTAGATCAGGCTGGCCTGGAACTCACAGAGATCCGCCTGCCTCTGCCTCCCGAGTGCTGGGATTAATTAAAGGCATATACCACCAACACCTGGCTCTGTTAGGATTCTTATAGACCCTGTTAAGAGAAGCCTTGGCATGCACCAAGCATTCAAGCTCTGGAGTGTTCTCCTGGCCTCTTACATTCCTTTTTTTCTACTCACCATGGCCTTCTATCTGGACATCTTGTAGGCATTTCGGGTTGGATCGGGATGGGGCAGGAGTGGGTCAGGTATTCTGGCACTCGGGAGTCACAGAATACTGAGTGTTACACATCTCAGGTGGAAAGGTATCCTGGAGCTCGGGAGCCAAGGACTACCACAGGTTGTAGTAAGCTTAGCTGCTTACAGCCCAGCCTCAGGGAAAGGCTTCCCCAGTGTATCCGCTCCGCTCCAGCAGGACAGGGTCTTCTAGCTGGGGATGTTTGCCCAGTGTAGCAGTTTTGTTCGGCAGGAGGTTTCTCAGGCGAAGTTGCTACCGTTCAGCTCTGCTCCCGGAGAGCGGAGAGCAGGGAGTAGAGTGTAACAACTCCGCTCTGCCAAGGGAAGGTTCCGGGCAAGTGTTACAGCCCTGCTCGCTCTGCTCTGCTCTGCCCAGGGTCACCTCTGCTCCGTCGTCTCCACAAAAGAAGATCTTCACCCAAAGCTCATCCAAGGGGTTTATTGGGAGGGAAGGATCCAGGAGAGCGGCTGCCCTCTGCCAGAGTGGCAGAGGACAGCCTGATGGTGCGAACAGACACAAGCTGAACAGACACAGGGTTTATATAGGGCTTCCAGGGTGGGGATTGGTCAGATTTTAGTGCTGAGCTCAGATTGGCTAGAGCTCTGCTCAGGGATTGGTTAGTTTTCTGCACAGGGTTAGGGTCAGATTTGGTTCTGGTTTTAGAGCCAAAGTGTGTTTCTTTCTCTAGTCCTTTTTAGCCTTTTGGCTCCAATTTTAGGGCCAGGGTGCATTTCTTTCACTGACTCAGATTCCAGGAACAAAGTGTGTTCTTTTGGCACTGGTTTCAGGGTCAGGGTACATTTCTTTAGTTCTGGTTGCAGGGCAAAAGTGTGTTTCTTTGGCTCTGCTCAGGGTGTGTTTCTTTGACTGGCCCCTTTTCCCTACACACCTGGCAGTGCTTTCCCAGCTTTGCCTTTTTCTGCCTGAACAGCACATCTGGGGCCTGTCCAGCTGGTCCGCTGTCCTGCCTCACACCCATATCTTAGCCTAGGGCCTCAGGGTGACCTGAACTTTCTAAACTGGATCACAACCTCATGCAGTAGATTCAGTGTCAGTCCCATCTTACAGATGGAAAAATCGAAGCTTATAGAGATGAGGGACTTGCTTAGGGCTAACTAGACTGAGTGACAAACCCAATATCAATCTTTATTTTTCACCTCCAGATCCAGCATCCTTCCATTCTGTCACAGTTGTCTGGATGCCAGGGCCCATGGAAGGGGGCGCTGCAGTACAAGGGGAGGGACACAGTATTTCAAGCCAGGCTCTGTGATAACTACTTTGTGGTTGGAAAATCTCTACCTCACGTGGATTCCGTTCCACCTTTAGAATGGATTAGTAATCGCAGTGTTAGTGTGAGAATCAAATGAGGCTGGGAGCTCCCTCTCCCTCCCCTCCTCCCCCACTCCCCACCAGGCTCCCCAGTCCCCCACCCAATCTCCACTCCAATCCCCAGGGAGGGTGAGGCCCTTCATGGAGGATCTCCAGAGTCTGCCATTTCATCCAGGGTAAGGCCTAGGCCCTCCCCCAGGTTGAGTTTTATCTTGAAGTTCATAGTTTTGAAAGAGGTTGAAGACTAAGTACATGATGTTGCTCTGGAAAGATTGCTATGGAGGGATCAGGGAGAATGGGACATGGGGGTTTTGAGTCAAGGCAATGTCAGGAAGAGTGGAGACTAGGCATGGAATAGAGGGCCTCACAACTCAGTGGATAAAGACTAACAGAAGAGGAAGAGGAGGGAGAGGAGGAGGAGCACACCATTGTTAAGAACCAAGCATAGACAGAAGGGCGTGTGTTTGGAAACGGGTTGTCACTACTCTTAACAGAGGCTAACTTCAGGCAGGGTCCAGCCTAAGCAAGAGAGTAGGGGACAAAGGAGGCAGATGGATGGAAGAGATGAAAATGGTGCCAGCAGCTACGCTACAATATGGGATCTGTGGCAGGCTGCCTCAGAAAGAGAAGATGTATGGCTCAGTCGCCTTCATCTGCTCAGAACCAAGTGCAGTGGCAGTCACACAGCAGGGCCGCAGGAACTACCTGCTCCCACTAAAAGTGAAGGCTGCGCTTGTATCTGACAGCTAGTTGATCTAAGAGTTGTCTGCGTAAGAGCTGTAGCTCAGTGGGTAGCATTCTCTAAGCCTTAGGTTTAGTCCCCAGCACCAGATAAACAGCACATTGGTACACATCTGTATTCCCAGTCCAGAGGAGCTGGAGGCAGAGAATCAGAAATTCAAGATCCCACGTGGAGCCACATAGGCACCAACAGCCTATTTAGCATCCACGGCGCAAAGACCTTCATCTTTCCAAAGGTGGCCTTGAGCTATCTCATTGGCATTAGCCACTTTCAGTAATGAGACACAGTCTCATCTAATCCCTCTGCTCTGGTTGGTCAGTTCAGAGACACCTGTCCTTTGGAATGGAGGATGGCTCACCATTATCTCAGTAGCATGGATTGCACCTGGGTGGGAAACAGAGACAAGAGGAAGTGATGCCAGCCAAGCAAAAATGGCCAGTAAACATGGAAGAAGCATGCTTAGCTCCCCAGTGGAGGTTGTAGAGCAGGCACTTGGCACCCGAGGACCCAGCGTTCAGTTCCCAACACAGAAGCAAAACAAACACACTATTGTCTGGAGAAGAGTGGTAACAAATTGCAATTTGTATTAATGTTAAAGTTCACTGTGTACATAGAAATACAAAAGCAGACAGAATGAAAATAGAGCTGAAGCAAAAGGAAGGAAAGGAGGGATTCATTTCTACTCAATGAGGACAGCAGTTGGAATGGCCTTCCTAGAGAAGGTGGTTTGAATTAGACCTTGAGCAGTAGGTAGTTCAGACCTGTATTCATCAAGAAAGAAGGGAAGGGCCTGCCTGTCAGCAGAGGGGACTGCACAGACAGGCTCTAATGTCCGGAGGAAGGTAGACACAGGTGTGAATGCGCTGCATGGTTCGGACAGCATTGGTGCTGGAGGGCACAGGACTGAGGCCCGTCCACGTCATCTCAGTGCAGGTGAACAGGAAGGCTTCCTGGACTCGGGAGGTTGGCTGGATATTAAATGGCATCAGCAACTTCAGCCTTATTTATTTTCTCCTTCTGGCAAGGAATTCCATCCAGCTTCAAGAAGATGCCCTTGAACTGGGATGGGCAGCCTCCTCCACCCCTGTGCCTCCCTTCCCTTGAAAGCAAGGTTTGCCCTAGATTGCCCTCCAGCTCTCTAATCTTTATTACAGGTCTAAATGAGGGAGTCTACTGGGAGCCCCAGGCTCTGGCCAAGTGTTCCATCTGCGTTAATCAATCCCTCTGAAACCCAATCGTCATACACTCCAGCCTCACAATAAACATGGAAAGAGTCTGTGGGCGCCTGGCTTTGATGGTGAATGAGAAAATGGATTGAGAACAATGAGAACTGTGCTGAGGGCATTGCAGGAGGACAGATGCTGAAGGCTGAGTAGCCATGTCAGGGGCAGGTGAGCCTCACCACAAAGCCCCTGTAGGCATATCCTGTCAGCTCTCTGGCTTGTATCCCTTCTGTGTGATGGAGGAGTCTTGGCAGTTACAAAACCTGCTCAATCTCCTCCCAGCCTTTGTCACCCATTTAGGTGGCTCTCTGGCCAGCTTTTGCTTTCAGAAACTCCAAGCATGTGTGTTAAACATGGGCCACCTGACCTGCATAGTCAGGTCTTTGGTGTGCATAGTCCAGGCTGGGGTTTGGGAACCTGTTCTTTCTCTGTCAATGTGTCTGGTCCTCCTTCCATTCTGAGCTGAGGCCTGATACGCACGAATGGGAGAGTGCTGCTGCATTGTCTTATGAACTGTATGTGTGACAGGCCACCTGAGCCTGGGAGACAGGATGCTGGCCAGAGAGCTCACCAAAGCTTTTAATTGACTGGTATCTGTTCACAGCTCTTAGTCAAGAGCAAGCCCCAGATTCCCCCACATAGACTCAAGGGACTATTTCCATCTGAACAAAGGGATCAAAGCAGGGGTTACTGCTAATCTGAAATGTCAAGATCCCTTTAAACCCGATCAAGCCTGGCATGCTGGGGCACACCTGTAATCCCAGCTCCCTAGGAGGCTAAGGCATTAGAAGTGCAAGTAGGAGCAAGCTCAGGCAGCACTGAGTTCATAGCCAGTCTGGACAACTTTGGGAGACCTTGTCTCAGAAGTAAAAGGGGTGAAGTAGAGCTCAGCAATAGTCATTATCTAGCACACGCAAGGTTCCGGGTGGGATGGTAGCATTGAGAAACAGATAGCAATCTGGTCAAAGCCCTGGATCCTTAGGAAAAAACACAGGTAAGTGTATATACAAAAAGTCACATAAAATAACCACATATATACACAAGCATATCCATGAATATATGTGCAATGTAAATGCACATGTGTTCCTTTATACATACACATACATGGATGTATATATTGCCTTGCATGCACATATACATGTACACATAAGATTTCTTGTCCAGTTTTAGGGCCTGAGATCCCAAGGTCCAGGCAGGCCAAACCTCAGGTTATACATCCAGAAGCAATAATTCCAAGTCCTGGCCCAACCCCTTCAACACTCTGAAGTTGTTTATACATGTTCTCAGCACCAAGCATTTTTCCGTATCCTACCCTCTTGCCTGCAGATGAGAGAATAAAATCCCCGAGTGCGGTGGGACTCCCAGGAAATCACAGAAAGCAGTGTGTGTGTGTGTGTGTGTGTGTGTGTGTGTGTGTGTGTGTGTGTGTGTGTGAGAGAGAGAGAGAGAGAGAGAGAGACAGAGACAGAGACAGAGACAGAGAGAGACAGAGAGATCTTCAGCCTTCTCAGCTTGTGGTTTGGTTCTCCTCACCCAGCATTTCCTCTGACTGGTTAGCTATTGCTTATTCTTCATGCACAAAACAAAAACCACTTCATACTCCCACCCCAGGAATTTATAATGCTTCACTGACTGGGGGCAGTGGGGGGAGGGGGCAGCAGTGAGAAATCTACTTTCCAGTTGAGGTCCACAGAAATCTTGGCTTATGGTTAAGTTCTACTTCAGACAGCTTGACTCTGAAAATCCTAAACCCTAGATGTTCTTATTTCTCAAAGAGAAACTATTTCAATGTCCTGATACTGAAAACTTCATGGCTTGTAGTAGCCCCAACATGACACCCACAACCCTTTTGCTGGTCTGGCTGGGGTGCCGGGCTGGACATCTGGAGGCCTGGACCCCTTGGCTGCAGTCTCCTGTGGATGTGCACTAGATTCCTCCCTGCAGAGAGCCCTGCTGAGTGCCCACTGCAGGTTCAGAGAACCTGGCTCAACTCACATGGGCCCGCTGCAAGGTATGTGTGTTGGGGGAGGGGCGCTGCTGTGTTTCTTGAAGCTTTCTGTAACCTTTTACCTTGACAGAACTCTGGGGGATGTGATGAGCCTGCCCAAGTGTCTTTGTTTGGAATTCATGGTGCTGGTCCCCATCACATTGTCACTGGTCATGGCTACACTACCCCCTCCATAATATAGCTCCTGGATTTCCAGGTCCCCAACCTGGGATGTACTCTTCCAGGCTAACATTGGCCAGCCAGGCCTGGCCTGAATGAACAATTCAACAATGATATTCCTTTCTGAGCCACTGGTTTTCAGATCATTTCAGGTCCAGTGTGTGGTGGGGGAGGGGCTGTGTGACCAAGATCTTTGTTCAAAGAAAACATGGCTGCTATGCTTGTAGCTCCTGACTCTCTCAAGCTACCTCAATTCCTGTCTACTTTCTAAGCCATTCCTTGGGGTTTTCTTTTACTCTCTCTTGAGACCCTGACAGACTGCTGATAAACTCCCTTTGGACTCCAAAGGGCCTGAGTCTATTCCTTACAATGGAGGCACACTTGTCATCTGGACCTCCTATGACTGCTGCCAGCCATGCAGCCTGAACTGTACACATGGGGCGTCTCCTGGCAGCAGGGGCTAGAAAATAAACTTCCCTTTGGAGAAGGGAAAAAAGGAAGGAGGGAGAAGAGACAGACAGACAACTGCTCCTCCACTGTGTGTGTTGTATGCACATGTTTACACAGGGTCAAAAGTGGGGTTCATGTGCTTGTGCTTCTGGAGGACAAGGCTAACTTTTGGTGTCTTCTTCAACCACTCTCCACCTTATGTATGGAGGCAAGGTCTCTTAACTGAATATAGAGCTCTCTGATTCAGCTAGGCTAGCTGGCCAGCTCACTCAATTACAGGCAGTCCAACACACCCAACATGAGTGCTGGGAATCAGGTCCAGTTCTCGTGTTTTCATGGCAAGTGTTTTTCCTGCTGAGACTCTACCTCGGGGCCACCTTACTGTCTGAGATAATGTCTTTCACTGACCCTGGAACTCACCAGCTGGCCTATACCAGTTGCCAGCCCCAGCAAACCTCCCATCTCTGCCTGCTCAGTGCTACTGCACCCTAGAGGATGCTGAGGATGGGAACTCAGGTTCCCAGGCTCACACAACAAGCACTTTACTGGCAGAGCTGTCTCTCCAGCTCCAGGGTTTGTCTTATCTTGGATTCCAGTTTGTCAACATGACAGCGCTGTACTGGGCACGCTGGGATGGGCAGCTTCAGGCTATCCTAACTTGTCGGCTCCCTCATAAGTGTAAAGGAGGCCTTACCTACAGGGGATCCCCTTGCTAGGTGCTCTCAACCTCTCCATCAACACACATGGCCCCTCCCCCTCTGTGTCCCTTGTAAATTCTATGACTGAAAGCAAAAGTGCCAACGAACACTTTCCTTTTAGCCTTTGCTTCCTGCCCTTAGAAATGGATTTATATAAAATAACCAGAAGGGATTTCTAGAACCACATTTCTGTTCCCCAGCAGCCTTTCAGTGCCAAGATATTTCCTTGATGGACTGCGATCCTTCAACCTGCAGTTTAATTGGCACCTGCTTGGTGAAATGTCTCCCACCGAGGCTTGCAGAGCGGCTGGGAAAGGGCTGTTTCCATCTCCGAGATACCAGGAGTCCCTGGGGTGTCCTTTGCCTCAGCATGTAATCTAGTATATCTTTAATAAGTGGAGTCAATTCACTTTCAAAACCCTTGTAAAAATTCAGCCTTTTAGTCATTCTGACCAGAAGCATTCAAATTGCAATATGAATAGATAGCCCTGCAGCCCAGGAGACCAGCTTGGCAGCTGCATTGATAGCCCTGGGAGGCCTCTGCTCAGACAAAGGCAGTCACATCCGTGCGCCAGAGAATCCTGCTGACTCAGCTCCTCTACCTGCCAGAGCACCTCCCTTGGGCATTTGGAAAACCGCAGGATCGTATCTGAGCTGCCAACGCTCTGAGAAACCCGTGGGACCAGTGGGCTTGCAGCAAGCACAGACAAGGAAGCGAAGCGTGCAGATGCAGCGGGCTAGTGAACGGCTGAGGCTGCGATGGCGTCGGTGGAGGGCCCCAGTTTCTCAGTTTCCTGTAGTGGGCGCGGGGTGTGTGTATCCGTCCGTCCGTCTGTCCGTCTGTCTGTCTGTGTGTGGCACAGGTGTGGAGATCAGAACTTTCCACTTCAGACTTGAGTGATTGGGCTGCAAGCGTGTTTATCCATCCGCTGAGCCATCTCACTGGTCCTCTGCCTTTTCCCCTTCTGTGGTTAAAAAAATGAGAGTGAACATTGGAAGCTTCAAGTTTGCTTTCTTGCTCTGTCACTTATCACAAACTATTGGGGGAGGGGGTCTCAAGAAAAATGTGGAACCTCTCTGAATGCCTATCTCATTCTCTTGATATAAAAATTAAAACGTAACAGAACGCTCCTAAAACATGATCTCCTCACCCACAAACACCTGTTACTCTTATTGTTTTTAATTGCATAAAAATGTGTTGTTACGGTAGAGATTGTAGAGCAAACACAGCTAAGAGCTTTCCCAGTCAGCAGTGTTAGGGAACCAGGAGTCTCCCTGTAGGTAAATGGATTTCTTCAGCTTTAAGGTGCTCTCTCTCTCTCTCTCTCTCTCTCTCTCTCTCTCTCTCTCTCTCTCTCTCTCTCTCTCTCTCTCTCTCTCTCTCTCTCTCTCTCTCTCTCTCTTTCATTTTATGCATGCTAGACCAGGACTCTGCTACATACACACACCCAGCCCTAAGATCAATGTTTGTTTTTGCTTTTTTTTCTGAGTCAGGGTGTCATGTATCCCATGTTGGCCTTGAACTTAACTCATAGTGGAGGATGACCTTGAACTTCTGATCCTCCTGCCTCTACATCTAGATTACACCCCGGGCCTTCACACATACTAGGCAAGCACTCTGCTGGCTGTATCCATTTCTGTTGTAGAGGATATCTTTCCATTATGACTCCTGTTTAGACCCTCTATGTTTCTCCCTCTTCCCATAAAGGTTTGTAATGGGTACCATGTATCCAACACAGAGAATAAAGATATTTCTACCCTGGAACTTGAGGCTGCAGCCATAGATATCTCTAAGGAAACTCTGGCTCCAGGGAAGGGCAGTGGGGTCCTCAGCTACATGCCAAAACACCTGGGCTCTGGGTCTTACCGTCTTACAACCAAATGCAGATATCGGTAGAATGCCCCAGTTGCTTGTGGAAATAAACCATGCACATCTGAACTCTTTACCATGGGAACGGACCAAGTGCAGTAGGCATTTATTGCAGTATCGCACATGAGATCGAGGTGATCCCCAATCTTCCTGTGCCTCAGTTTCCTTACCTGTCCCCTGTGAATGGCCATTAGATTCCTGTCCTTATTATGCTACTATATAGAATCCTCAAAGTTTATTTGGAGAAAATTAGACAAAATGGAGTGCATCATGTAACAAAATGGTATGCAGCTGACAAAAGGAATAAGACAAGGCAAACGTCCATGTGGCTGGCACTCTATTGCAAGCATGTGACTATGAACAGCGTTGGCGTATTTCAAGTTAGCCGCAAGGGGAGATGCTGAAGGTTCTCACTACAAAGAAGTGCTACATGCTTAAGGTGATGGGTATATGATAATCCTGATTTAATCACTGTATAATACATACATGTCTCAAAACATTATATAAATGTCAGAAAGAGACAACCTTAAAAATAATGTTAAAAAGAGGGAGGGCCAGCGAGATAGCTCAGCGAGTAGAAGAGTTTGCTGGCGAGCGTGTTGACGCACGTGGTGGAAGGAAAGAACTCTGGAAACTTGTCTCCTGATCTCCACACTCTGGGTGTGGCATCTGATCATGTGCATGGTCACACACACTAAATAAAAATGTACCGATAACATTAAAAGGAAAAGGCAGATACTCCCAAATGTGGTATCCCTCTGAGATGCCTTTTTCTTTTCTTTTCTTTCTTATTGAATATCTCTGGTTGGCCTGGAACTTATGGAGATCTGCCTGCCTCTGACTCTTTCAGAGCTTTAATTCATGGCATGTGCTACCATGTCCCACTGTCTATGCACTGTCTAAACATTTGGTTGTATAGTGTCTTTGCATGCATATACATGGGGAAAGTTTTTGAAGCTGGACTGAAAACATGCACATTTCGGAGAGGTTCCTTAGAAGGGAGGAAAACACTGGTGGGAGATGCCAGGCTGCCAGAAAACACAATAGACTCAACCATGCTCATCTTTGATTAAAACAGAATGACTAACAGTTCTTTGGACCTCCATGATCTCCTGGGTTCCTCCACTCACTCTGTGCACCCCTGTCTTTGACAGGAATAGTCACAGCTAGAGACAATGAAGAATTCCGGTGCAGCAGAGTCAGAGAGGCAAACCTTACCTGAGGCAGGCGGACGGGAGCAATAATATGTGTAGATAGCATAATACATGCTGATAAAGCCCCATCTGTTACACAATCTATTTACATAATCCGATAGTGAATTCTGCCCTGACTGATAGCGCTGTATTAATAATCACCCCCCATTTATGTATTGTTTCTTCAGTAACTTATCATCTACAACTGTGTTTGAGTTTCTGCATGCTAGAATTCATAATAAATGTGTGTGTGCATGTGTGTGTGCGCGTGTGTGTGTTGGGACGGGAGTGGGAGAACTGTAATGTCAAAGCACCTGTAAGTGCTGGTTCCAGCACCCTATGCTGCCAGGCACTTACTTCCCAGGAGTGCAGAGTGGAAAGCCAATGCTGCTAAGAGTTTTAGATTTCTACCCAGCACCAGATAACAGGACTTGCCTAGGGCCAATTTTAAGTCTGGACCTTAAACAAATGCAAAACACAGGCCCACCTGCAGAAAAACACAAAGGGGTAAAACTGTGGTGTCCTGTCTACAGGCAGGGAAGAAGGGTCCTGGCAGAGCCAGTGGGACATGAATAATGTATGCTCTCTCCCTACCATTCTTCAGCTTGGGGCTTTTGCTTCTCCCCCTGCCTCCCCAATAGTCTCTTTTCTTGAAAAACTTACTCATCACCTCTTGATACCTCCTCTTTAAAAACTTATCTACCAGCACCACCCACTCTGTAAGATGGAAGTCCTGAAAAAGTGGCAGATGAAGATGGTTCGCCTATTACTGAATGCTGGCTGCCTAAGTAGGATGACCTGAGTTTGATCCTTGGACCCCACATGAAGGTAGGAAAGAACTGCTTCCACATGGTCGCTATAGTGTGTGTGGCATATGCCATAATAATAAAAAAATAAGTGTTTTACACTTGGTTATGTCATGTGTGTAAGTGTTTTACCTGCACTTATATGGTGCTCACAAAGATCAGAAGAGGATGCCAGCTTCCCTGGGACTAGAGTTCTAGTTTGCAAGCCACTTTGTAGGTTCTGGGAAGCTAATCTGGGTCCTTTGGAAGAGCAGCAAGTGCTTTTAACTGCTGAACCATCTCTCCAGCCCCACAAACAATTATATATATAATTAAAAACCTGATAAAGTTCTCTGTGGGGATTTTCTTCCTTCCTTTTCCCCTTTTCTTTCTTCTTTTTTTTTCTTTTGGTTTTTTGAGACAAGGTTTCTTTGTGGCTTTGGAGGCTGTCCTGGAACTAGCTCTTGTAGACAAGGCTGGTCTCAAACTCACAGAGATCCCCCTACCTCTACCTTCTGAGTGCTGGTATTAAAGGTGTGCACCACCACCCGGCTCCTTTTCCCTTTCTTCCTCCCTTCTTTTCTCCTTCCTTCTTTCCTTCCTTTCTTCCTTCCTTCCAGCTGTCCTTAAACTCTTAGAATGACACCCACATTTGGCCAGTTCCACAGACTCAGTAGGTTGTTGCCTGGATCTTTGGAATACACTGAGGAGCAACGTGTACATGTGGCTTCTAGTGTCTACAGCTCACTCTAGTGAGAGCAGCATGAAGAAACCCACTGATGAGAAAGTGCTTTCAGCCTGGTCTATGAGGTAGGGGCCTGTCTTGTCTGCGATCCTCACACCCTGGGATCTCAGGGTTGACATTAAGGGAATCTTCCTGCTTCTTCAGGGGCTCCTGGGTGCCACCACCCTTCTTTATAGCATCTGCCCTGAGGGGAAGGCCATGGATGCCCACATAACTGGGGAGGTGGCCCTCACCATGGGAATTGGGACAGGCATGGTTCTACCCTTCCTGGGGAGAAGGTGGGCACACACAGTAAATAAGGAAGGAGAAAGAAAGACACAGAATAGAATGAACTGCACTGTGTCCTCAACTCCAGGCAGAACTAGGGCAGTCTGAAGTGAGGAAGTGAGGATGAGAACAAGGCGGCTACTCTCAGAGCTGTCCTAGGCATCCCAAGGAGCAACTCAGTCTGGGGTGTTCTGTGACTGGAGGTGGTCCCAACAGGCATGGATGGCAATTGAGGGACTTGGAAGTGTAGGAACTAGGAAGGAGGGGCTGACAAGGGCTAAAAGTCAACCTGGAGACTCCTCTGGAAGGAAGGGAGCTGCCAGTGGCCCATGTGCTCGTGATATGGTCACAGGGGGAGATGAGAAATAGGACTGTGGAAACCTGGAGGTGAGAACATGAGCCGGGAGCTTGGGGAGACTTGGGGAAAGGGTACCAGGCCTAGACATGCTTCTTAGTCCTTGTTTATCTCATCCTCTTGGCTGTGGCCCATAGCCCCGGCTGCGAAGACCACTGTGAGTCGCCATGCACCTGCCAGATGGCTCTCTGCCTCTTGGTGGGTACACTTCTGCTAACAGTGCACTGGAGTCCATCCCAGAGTGACAGAGGCCTATCATGTGATCAGGTCATCCTCTTGTCCGTGGCTCACTGTGCTGTTCACGGAGTTGCCACTGGAGAGTTGAGCAGAAGCTGCGCCCAAGTCCAGATGGTGTGGTCATGTCCAACTCTACCAGCCTTTACAGCCAAGACCAGAAAGAAAATGAGCTGGACCAAGTCTACTTTCCTTGTAGTCACGCTGGCTCCCAGTTCTTGCTTATCATTCCAAAGACCTGAATACCATTTCTCCAGGACTGATATTCAGGCCTGGGGTCTGGCCAGCCAAGGAATCATCCCGACACCAGATTCCCTTGGCCACCTGCTTGTAACTCTGCCATTGGACCACACCTGGGCCTGAGCGTGGGCTGGGCCCTGTGCCTTTTCTCTGAATTTTAATAGTTTTCTGGGCTAGAGAGCGGCCAGCCACTATGATGGCCGAAGCATTGAACTCAGAGAAGGAAGCTCTTACCCAGGCACTCTCCCACTAGAAGCTGGAGGCCTAGGAGACACTGCTGGCTCAGGCTCCTCCCTCCACCAGGCAGCGAGGTCAGCTGCTACAAATTGCTAGTTATTTCTTTCTTCAATTAAGGACAATTCTTCTGATGCAGGAAGTTAACTCCCACCAGTTAATCTAATGGCCTTGAGTTCCGATGTGTTTGCCCTGTCTGAAGGCAGGGCCTTGGCAGTCACTCCAGGTCTGTGCATAGAAGCCGCATGAGAGGCCAGGCCATGCAAGCCCTGCTGGGCTCCACACCACCCCCAGGGAAGCTTCTCACTGGCTGGAGATTCAGGGAAGGCTTAAAGGGAGTCAGGAAGTCTGCTTTCTCACCTGGTCAGTCTGGTCCATTGTCATTCTGTGTGTGGAATAGAATGGGGAGGGTAGACTGTGAGGTGACTTTGCAAGTCCCCATCTGCTTGGCACCTCACCTGTATGATCCACCCCTGCCCAAGGGTCGCTGGTCTGGAGTTTGGGATGGCCAGACTCAGACCGAAGAGGGTCTTAGGGGCGCCTGTGGAGTATCACCTGTAAGCAGGTGTGCTTTCCTGGGTCTGTGTGTATGTGAATGTTCACACAGGTATTCATATACACGAGTACTTATGTACATGCATGTGTACACGCGCTCGTGCAGGACCTTAGGCTTGCAACACACACACACACACACACACACACACACACACACACACACACACACACCCTCACTGTGCCAGGAAACAGGGCTGCTTGCGGTTACTATTCCTGCTGTGAGCCAAGACCTGGGGTGGTGCTTAAGCCCAGCTGTGTCCCTTCTGTAACTGGTTTATTATGACTTCCGTAATCAGTGATGTCCACTGTCACCACTCATGTACCCACAGACCAGGTGGCCAAATCGAGACATTGTACAAGCTGCTAGGCCTCTGCAACTCCCACAGCGGCAGGGGAGTGTGAGGACAAGGAGACCCACAGGGATAGAGCACAGGCCTGAAAAGGAATTCTCTAGGACTATGAGCAGTGTGAATTTCTTAGTCTGTTTCCTCTGTGTAATCTGGGGATGGCACAATATCCCTCAGAAGGTACATCGGGAATTAACTAAAGTTCCCACAGAAAGCCACACAAAGACTGCTCATTCAGTAATATTCACAGCAGTTCCAGTATGGGGGAGCACTCCATGGTGAGGGGTGGCTTGGGGGTATCCACACCCTCCCTGCTAGTAGCCAGTGGCATGCACTGGTGAACAGCTTTGAATTCATGACTTTGGGGCTTCTGAACTTCCATGTCTACAGGAGTCTGTGTTGCTGTTTGAGACTGGAGTCCTTGGGACTAAAGGGTTTCTTGTGAGGTGGGACTTTCATAGCTAAAACTGGGACAACCCCTGTCAAGGTGTAATGGCAGAGAGGATCCTAGGAAACCCTGGTTTGGTGGATGAGGCATCAGAAGGCAGACAGAAGCCCATGAGTAGGTGGTACAGGATTCAGACTTCTACTCAGGTGAAGAACATTTTTGCTGTTGTTCTGTGCAAAAGTTTCAGAAAACCTCTTGCTGGAGGTACTGAGCCCACTGCTTTTGGATAGAAATAAGAGGGAGTAGACAGGCTGATTAACAGGAGTGGGTGTGTGCATGATGGACTAAATGTCCATGGAGGCTCCTTTGTGTGCTCTGTTTCCATGGGGCAGTGCTATGACATTAGAGTAAAGTCCGGGTTGGCTCACGGGTGGAACTATCTGGTGCACAGGATGACTCCCTGGCTGCAGACTGTAGGAGAAAAGCAGGGTTCAGGAGAAGCCCAACAGTGCTCTGAAGAGCCTATCCCTCACCCTGTCCAGCATCAGGATGTCAGGCAGAAGGCTGGTTCCACATCCTCTGGGGTACAGAAGTGGCCTAGGACTGACAGGGGGAGAGGACTATTCTCTCCTGTAAGCTACCTTCTAGACCCCATCTAAAATGACTGGCCATCTTCTATGGATCCCCGGACTGCATTGGGCAGAAACCACAAATTCAGTGTCTCCGGAGGCCTATTAACTAGAATGTCTGCACTTCCACGAAGAAAGTGTTAAGGAATACTGCTTCTTGCGAGGTTCCCCATAAACCCTGCTCAGCCTGGTGAGATTTGCAGGTTTAAGGGTCCTTTAGTATTAAAGGACAAAATCCATTTCTACTGAGGCTAGAGAAGGTACAAGCACCCTGCACCCCAGAAGCTGATGGAGAAGTCCCCACTGTCATCTCTGCAAGACTTCGTTTTAGGTTTTCCCGTCTCTTGAGTCTTGTTTTTTTTTTTTTTTTTTTTTCCTCTCGCCCTGTCGCCCTGTCCCTCTCACTAGCTCTAGCCAGCTCCTATTTCCTTGAATTTCTCTCTCCCAAGGGTGTTTCTACCGTAGGAGTGTCTCTTTCTGGCTCAGTGTCTCAGGGTCACTGCGCCCCAGGCTCGTAGACCGTGTCTCCATCCCTGTTCCCTGTTCAGCTTTCAGGGTCTCTGAACCCTGTTCTGTCTACGTCGGCGGCTCGCCTCGGGTCGGGGTCTCGGTGGCCCTGGCCCGTGGGTTGCGCCTCCCCGCGCGCTGCGGTGGCCGCGCGGCTTGGGCGGGGGTGCGGGCCCGCGGGGGCGGTGTCGGGCGCCTTCCGTCGTCAGTCCCTCCCCGGCGGCGCGGAGGGGGGGCGGCGCGGCCGCCGCTCGGCGCCTTTAAGGGAGCGGGAGGGAGAGGCGAGGCGGCGGCGGCTGCGGTGGCGGCGGCCGAGCAAGCGGGGCGGGGGCGCGGGGCGCGGCGCGCACGGAGAGTCCGCTCCGGCCGGAGGTGCCGGGGCCCGGCCGGGAGCGAGCAGCGCCGGCAGCGCAGCAGAGCCCGCTGCCTGGGACATGGCCAAGGCGGGCGGCTCAGGTGAGCGCAGCGCAGGGCGCTCGGCGGGTGGCGGGAGGGATCCCGCGGCCCAGGTGAGCCCCTCGCTAGGTGGGCGGAGGCACAGGTACCGCCGCTACCGGACCAGATCCCCCAGGCTTGTACATGGGGTTTCTGCGCGCCCCGCGCCCTTCCCGCGCCCCCAGTCACCTCGCAGGACGCGGCATCCAGCTCGCCCAGCAGCAGAGGATCAGGTCTGCGGCTCCCATGTCCAGTCTGGCAGTTGGGAGCTGTCGCTGCCCTCAGGGAGGCCCGGGAGTAGACCCTGGCACCGGGACCCAAAGGGAATGTCCCGTGGCTGCTGATACATCCTACCCCCCGCCACGCAAGCCAGGACGCGCCCCCTTGTCCTGTCACTCTATATCCTGGCTGCGACAGCCGCCCCCCTTGCCCCCCGCCCCGGCTGCTAGCTGGGTCTGGAGACCGGGATTCCTGGTCCGGCCGCAGGAGGGGTACTCCTCGGCTGCGGAGCCGCCCCGCCCCCCACCCGACCCGGAGGCAGAGCCTAGGTGCCAGGCTAAGCAGGCGGGGCCTCTGCTGGGGTCCCATGGGCTCTGCTCTCCCGCAAGCTCAGTGCTATAGCCCAAGGATCTCAGGGAGTGGGTGTTAGTCATTCCTTCATTCATCCAGCCAGGCATTCATTCACCAGCATCTGCTCTGGTGCCAGGCCCTGAGTTGGCTGGGACCCGGAGGAGACCAGATTGGACCCCCCATTCCCCAGTCTGCATCCTGGGCCCCCACCATACCCTGGGAGGCCAAGTTGAGGAAAGTCTGTGTTCATAGGGCCGGCCACCCACAAGCAGGGCTGGTCTCAGCAAACCTGAGCTTGGGAGCTGGTGTGTGAGAATCTGCCATGAACTCACACCCAGCCTGTGACGTTGGCAGGTGCCATGCCATCCCAGTGGGGCCTGGTGTGAATGCCACTTCTCCACCCATAAGGCATGGTAAAGATGGAATGAACATGGCCATCTGTCTACACTCTAGATGTGAGTGCCAGTGAGCTCCCTGTAACCCGGGAAAGGTCCCAATCCTGGGACTTGCACTGGCCTAGTGACTCAGGTGCCTGAGATTATACTCCCTGCTATTACAGAGGAGTCTTGTCAGGGAGAGGCTGGTTGTGTGAGACAGCAAGAACCAAACGCATGTAAACACCCCCTTTCCCACTTCCCTCCCCGTCCTTCTGAGGGAGGCACGGTGAGATGAGACCAGGAGGCTGGAAAAGGCTCTCTGCTCCCTTCTTTCTCCTGCCTTGCCCCCCCCCACTCTTCACAAAGGGAGGGCAAGGGTTTCTGTCTGCTGCCCACTTCGCATGTGCTCATGTGTGCACGGGTCTGGATGCCTGGATTCAGCCTCTTGCCCGGCCACCACAGTAACAGCCGCAGTTCGAGCAATCCCTTCTTGTACTGTGCACCAAGGAAATGTGCTAAAGCCCTTTACTGCCACATGATCCTGAGAGGTAGGATGGCACTCCCTTTTTAAAACCTTTGGAAGCAAATAGCTTCCTCAAGGTGGCTGGGAGGGGCTGGGCAGAGCCTGGATTCAAGAGCAAGT